>NC_143514.1:3358674-3632215 GCF_031878675.1 Megascapheus bottae
ATGTAGTATCCTCTTGTCCACCAGATACCAGTGTGGCGTCCCCCTTACCCACTGGATGCCTGCCAGGCATTGAGTGGCAGAGTCAGGATTCAAATCAAGCTGCCACATACCAAAGCTCACACTGTCTTGCTACTCAGAATAGGACTTAGGGAATGTTGAAAACATTCCCATCAGGGCTCCATTTCTCACTGTGTGAGCTCCTGGCCTGAAGCCGCCCCGGGGAAGAAGACATGGACAGGCCGCTGCTGTGCTGGGGGAAGGAGAGTTTGTCTGGCCACCATAAACCTGCATTCACTCTGCACAGGTCTGTCATGACTGTATCAAACGATGGGAACTTGATGGCATTAAAATCCCACGCATTAGGGTGTTCATCTAGCATGCACGAAGACCTGGGTTCTATTCTCGGTACCACACACATAGAAAAAGCTGGGAGTGGTGCTGTGGCTCAAATAGCAGAGTGCTAGCCTTGAGAAAAGCCCAAGGACAATGCTCAAGCCCGGAGTTCAAGTCCCAGGACTGGCATAATAAATATCCTATACATTTATTATCTAACTGGTGTGTAAGGTCTCACTGGGCTAAGATCAAGATAGCCTCAGACCTGAATTCCATGGGACTCCTCTGACTTTTCCAGAAGCTTCTACCGGGCTTATGTTCCCCCTGCCTCCTTTCTCCACCAATGACAGGTGGAGTCCCTCCTGAGATGGTATCATGGTGACTTTTACTCTGCCATTTTTAAGGAGCCTTGTGGCCCTCCTGGGCCCAGCTGGATAGCCCAGAAGAGGCCCCCTTGGTGTAAGGCCTGGTGCTCAGAGCTTTAATTCCATGTGCACCTGTGACCCCCCCTTCCCCATGGAAGATGCTGTGTGTTCTGCCCTCCATGGGGCTCTTGACAGTGTTTTAGATTGGACTCTTGTGTTGCTAGTTTGGGAAAATTTGAAGAAGAGAGTGTGAGGAGCAGTTGTGAGGGAAAAGTTAAGGAGCCATCCAGCAAGCACAGCGGCCTCATGAGGGTGCTAAGTGTGGTACATAGACCAGTGGGCCCAGAGCTAGGTGGCTGGGGGAGGGCAGACAGCTCACCAGGCCATGACCAGTGTGAGGTGGGGAAGCAAGTCACCTGGGAAACCAAGTAAACATAAACACACAGCCATCCATCACTGCCATCTGGAAAACATCGGTGCTGAGGGTCTTCCTGTTGGGCCTGGCTCCAGGATTTATTTGTGTAGCTGGAGATGGCAGACAGGGTTTTCTGTCACAAAGAGCCCAGGATTGAATCTCAACCTGGAATTCAAACATACCACTTTTCCATTAGAAGATGAATGTAAATATGTAAACAGTACCAGCAGACAGGTCACTCAAAAAAAAAAATAGCTGTCCATCTGATTTCCAAGCCTAACAATCTCTGAGCTCAGACAACACCACTAGACAAAGTCTGAAGTTCCAGTGAATGTGGCCTGTGTTCTTCTACTGTCTAGAAATGTTTTTTCAGCTCCACCCTGGTCAATGCCTTCAAGAAAGATACGCGGACCAAAGATGGCTGGAATGGAGTCCCCAGCACCAAGTGCTGCTTCCTGCTAAAGTCCCTCCTCCTACATTCCACACTGTTGATCCAGACTGTGTCTTCAGCTGTTACTGGTGACAGATTTGCTCTGTGGCCCTGTGGTTCAAAGCCTAATTACAAGGCAGCTGCCTAAGGCTAGATGGGGCCAAGCTTGAGGCCTGGGAAGGGACCCGTACAGGATCAAACCTATGACCTTGGCCTGCCAAGGTTCCTCTGAAAGAAGGGGTTCTTCATCCAAGTCCACAGACTCTACCCAGAGGCTTCCCTGCACGCAGGGTAGACATTTTGATCAAATTTGACCTGTGTTCTCTTACTAAAGATGCACTTGAGATTCTGCAGAGGGAGACACAGAGGGTGCCTAAGTCAAACTCATTCTCCTGGCCTCAGGACTGCACAGGCTGGGCTTCAGCCATGGTTGTGGGGACAGCCCCTTCCTGTGAGGATCTAGATTATGTTGTTGCCCATCTACGGCAGAGACAAACCTTGACCTGAACAAAACTATGTTGGTAAAATGGACTTAAAAATAAACAAAATTGGGCAGTCTGTCTCACAATTTTTTATTTGATTTTCAGTTAATATCTTTTTCTTTTGCTTAAAAAAAGCTACTCTGGGGCCTGGAGTTTGGCCTAGTGGTTAAAGTGCTTGCCTAGCATGCACGAAGACCCGGGTTCAATTCCTTGGTACCACATACATAGAAAAAAGTCGGAAATGGTGCTGAGGCTCAAGTGGTAGAGCTCTAGCCTTGAGAAAGCCCAAGGACAGTGCTCAGGCCCTGAGCTCAAGCCCAGGACTGGCAAAAAAAAAAAAAAAAAAAAAGCTACTCTGTAAGCTGGTTCAAAGCCAGCTCAGACAGGAAATTATGTGAGACTCTTATCTCCAATTAACCACCAGAAATCCCAAAGTGGAGCTGTCACTCAAGTAATAGAACCACTAGCCTTGAAAGAAAAAGCTAAAGGATAGCACCAGGCCCCGAGTCAAGCCCCAGGACTGGCACCCAGAAGAAAAAAGAATTTCAGAGAGAATCTTTGTAATTTAAGTAAGATTTGTTAGGTAAAATAGAAAAAGCATAACCTGTAAATGAGAAAAATGGGCGAATGCAATTTCGTCAAAATCAAAGCCCTTTCATGTGGACATGTACACCTAAGAATATATAAATATATTTTTTTCTAGTTTATAGACATAGACTAGGAAAAGTAATTTCAAAACACAGATCTGGAAAATGAATGGGGTCCAAAATAAATGGAGAACTTTCACAATGCCAGAATAAGAAAACCTAATAGTTTAGATTTGAACCCAAGCAAAACATGCCAAATACTATCTCATTAAAGATAACACAACAGAGAAAAGAAAAAAGCCTTGTCACACCATCAGTGAGAAGGCGGGTGCTGTAATCCTAGTTATTCAGGAGGCTGAAATCTGAGGATTATATAATTGAATTACATGACATTTTGGAAAATACAAGACTCAGAATTTTGTAAAAAATGAGTGCTGTTTCTGGGTTTGGTGTTTAGGGCAGAATTTGACAATAAAAGAGCATGAAGGAACATTGGATGAGGGAAATGTTTGGTATTTAGATTGTGGTGCTCACCTGTATTACTGTTAGTCACTGCACATACAAAGAAAGAAAGATTTCACAGCATGATGCTAGTCTCCAAATAACGGGGCCAGCTTTTCTTACTTCTCTCTCCCTTTTCTTCTTTGAATGGTTTTCTTCCTTCTTTCCTTCCTGTTTTCTTTCTTCCCCTCCCCTCCTCCTTTTCCTCTTCCTCCTCCACTTCCTCTCCTCTCTCTCTCTCTCTCTCTCTCTCTCTCTCTCTCTCTCTCTCTCTCTCTCTCTCTCTCTCTCTCTCTCTCTCTCTCTCTTTCTTTCTCTCCCCCTCCCCCTCCCTTTCTAGTGCTGGAAAATAAATCTGACTTAATACAAAGATAAAAAGATTCTTTGACAAAGGCAGTTTTTCTTTATTAGGCGGAAGAAGACACAGATCTAACCTCCTTCTTCCCATCTGACCTCTTGATAGGAAACAGAAATGGTGAAAGAGATATTTACTGTATAGAAAAAGAAAACACAAGGTTATTTGAAGTGTTGAAAATTAAGTATAAGTTTCACATAATGAGCTAAGGGTTCATTGTGATAACTGAATTATGGGTTATGACGAGGGGAATGAGAAAGGATACTTGAGAAGTGTTTGACAGCGTTCTGAGTATGGAGTTACCAGGGATCCTAAGTTAAGAATTAAAATTCACAGAATTGCCCTTTAAAATATTTATTTGATTTTGAGTCGGTATCTTTTTCATTTGGCTTAAAAAAAAAGAACAAATGAACAAATGAACAAACAAACAAACAAACAAAAAACAAAGCCTGAATCTAAGTCTCACATGAAGGTACTTTTCAAGCAGTATACACTACTTCATTTATAATTTGAATATAATTGTCACTTTCAGATATCTCTTTATTAGTAAAGACATAAATGAAAGACTTAGAAAATGTGTGTTTTTATGATAGGGAATTCAAACATTTTAACTTATAAATAATAATATCTAGAGATGTTTGAAATTCTTCAGAAGATAACATTTTACAGTTGATTTGTTTTTAAGCAGCAACTGGTGGTGCTGGAGTTTGAACTCAGTGCTTCCTGCTTGCTGGATGGGCGTTCCACCATTGACTCTACCCTCTATCCCCAGCCCTTTGGGCGTTCCACCATTGAATCTACCCTCTATCCCCGGCCCTTTGGGCATTCCACCATTGACTCTACCCTCTATCCCCAGCCCTTTGGGCGTTCCACCATTGAATCTACCCTCTATCCCCGGCCCTTTGGTTGTAACTGCTTTTCAGGTAAGGTCTCAGCTTGTCCCATGAGGATCACGTGAGGATCATGTGTTCACCTCTCCATGATAGCTGATGGGTGGATAGGAGGTTTTGTCACCTTTTTGCCTGGAGTGCCCTCTAAATGCAGTTCTCCTGATCTCTGCCTCCCAGGCAGCTGGGGATACAGGCATGTGCCACTGCACCTGGTTATGAAATAGTTCACAAGTTTTGGTAATTTATTTGTTCATTTTGCCCATAATAGGGTTTGAACTCAGGGCGTCACACTGGCTGACACTGTGTAGTTTGTGCTACCACGACAGCTTTACCTTGAGCCTGGATTATTGTTGTTAGTTATTTTAGAGATGGAGTCTCATAGTCTTTTTTGCCTGATCTGACTTTAAGCTGAAATCCTCAAAAAACAAAACAAAACAAAAACTCAAAAAGGGGCTGGGAGCCTGGCCTAGTGGTACAGTACTCGCCTACCATGCACGAAGCCCTGGGTTTGATTCCTCAGTACCACGTACACAGAAAAAGCTAGAAGTGGTGCTGTGGCTCAGGCCCTGAGTTCAAGTCCCAGGACTGGCAAAACAAAGCACATAAAACAAAACAAAATAAACCAAAATCCTCTAGATCTCATTCTCTTGAGTAAGGCCTGAGCCACTGGCATTCAGCTTTATTGTTTAAAATTTTTAAAGTTGAAGTCAAATAGATAGTATAAGAAAATAGAAATGGGTACCAAGACATGTGAAAGGGTATCAATGTATGTGAATTAATGCACCTTCTATCTGGCAAATATCATGTAAGCCTTTTATTAATTACAATAAAAATATATATATAAAAAGAAAATAGAAATAAATTGCATAAGACATTAATTAAATAAGCAATGAATATAGTACATTTGGAAATTTAAATATGGTCAGGGCCCTGCAATTTTCTCAAGTTTGCTATTTGCTTTCATGTCAAACCAAAGTCAAGTGCTATTGTTAAAATTAATATGTTCCTGCATGGCCAGTTGAATAGACAGAGGTGGCAAGGCTGAGCTTGTGAGTACAGGGGTTTGTCTCTCTTTAGAGCCAGGATACACCAGAGTCTCTGTACATGAATGTATTTACCACCGAGAATCGCCCATGAACCTGTGTCGAGACAGGGCTAGTGGTTCATGACACAGGCAGGATTGGCTCAGTCATTGACAACTCATGGAACTCAGTCTCCAACTTTCTCCCCAGACATTTCACTGACCCACAGTAATTCTTCTAATTGTCTTGACTTTCTGTAGACTGTTGCCCATTCTGGAGCTTTATTAACACAACAAACATCCCTGACACTCACAGGAAATTCTAAGGGGATGAAGACCAGATAAAGATTTTAAAAAATACTATCTAGGTTGAATATCACTAATGTGGAGACAATAGAAGCAGTTACAAAAGACTTCCATTATCATGAAATAGGAGAAAAGTGTTGTCCCTATGCAATTAGTAATAAGAAGCAAGCCAGAAATTGGTGGTTCATGCCAATAATCCTAGCTGCATGGGAGGCTGAGATAGAAGGTTTGTGGTACAAGGCCAGTCCAGTTCATAAAGCCCTGTCTCAGAAATAATTGCCCCCCCCACCCACCAGGCAACAGCATGTAATCCTAGCAACCCAAGAAGCTGAGGTCTGAGGACTGTGGTTCAAAGCTAGCCCAGGCAGGAAAATCTGTAAGACTGTTGTCTCCAATTGACCACCAGAAAGCTGACTGGAAGTGGAGCTGTGACTGAAAGTGGTAGAACACTAGCCTTTAGCAAAAGAACTCAGGCACAGTGTACAGAGTCTGAGTTCAAGCCACACCACAAACAAAAATAAAACAATAAGAACAACAAAAAATACCCATCACCATCAACAACAGCAAAAAAAAAAAAAGCTTCAGGTATAGCTGAAGTGGTAGAACCTGGCAAATGTAAGGCCCTGAGTTCAAACCCCAGTACCAACAAAGGAAAGAGAAGGAAAAGAAGAAAAGATGGAAAACAATAGCAATAGAAGAGACAACTATAACGGAAAGCTTTATGGTGTTGACTAATCAAATTCCATTAGTACAAACTTTATCTTTACTGACTCTGCATTCTTTGCTCTGTAGTCAGCCATAACCAAACAGTATGAAGTAGGGTCCTTTTAATTCTGGAGAAGCTGGGAGAATCATCCTAGACTTTGGAACTAAGCATGATATTTCATTTTGGGCAATGTGCCACGGGCAGTTCCACAATCTCCAATAAAATCAGTGTCAGCTCAGGGTGGCAGGGCAGCCAGATCTAACACTAACCACAACTGTGGAGAAAAGCTATTCTCTGTCATACCCATGGAAATGACCAGAAGCTGGGAGATATCAGAGGATTAACACAGACTAGATTGCCCCATTGAATTTAAGGATACTGGATAGAAGGTATTAGCAGGAAAAACAAACAAACAAACAAACAAACAGGGTGTCCTGATTTAAAGCCATAAAAATAGAACACTCTTTTAATTTTTGTTCTTTTACTTATTATCTTGAAGTAGTTGTACAAAGTAGTTTCCATGTAACAAAGCAGTTTATGAATACAATGCATCTTGATCAATGCCAACCCTTTCAACATTCTCATTCATCCCTCCCCTTAATTTTGTAGGATGTACATTGGATTCTTGACTGTAGTTTCCCCTCTTCTCTTCTTCATTCATCCTAACATTCTCTCTTCCCTTTTTCTTCTTTTTTTATTGTAATGTATAGAGGGGTTACAGTTATATTTGCCAGATAGAAAGTACATTATTTCTCACACATTGATACCCCTTCTCATGTTCTTGTCCCCATTTCCCTCCTCCATCCTTCCCCCTCATCTTGTTTTCCCCCTTCGCTTTCCTATTTCAAATAAACATATACACAATATACCAGATAACAAGGTCAGATACCGTAACAATATGAGATTCACCAAGGGGCAATAAAAGAGATGAGAAATAACATAGTGCATTATATCCTGAAAAACAACACAAAAACCCCGCAAGCCTAACCCCTCTGTAGACCCTTGAAATATCTATAGTATACCAGGAAAAATGACACCAGAGAAGTAGAGCACAGATGTATGTGCTAAGAGAATTCTTGTACCCCATTGGCTGACATGACTTGTAGGGCTGGATGGACAAGGCTCAGCTTCAATGGGCTGTAGAAGGCACAGATATGATTGGCCAGAGACCCAGAGATATTCTGCTTATGTGCACAGACTCATCCACTAGTCAACCAGTGAGTGATTTCAGGGATTCAAAGATGACCAACTATTTTCCTGCCTCTATGGTCAATGCTGGCAGTGTCAGGCCCCTCCAGTACCCCACGATAACCCTAGTGAATGCCATCACAGCAGGCTCGCTGGAGAAGGAAGCAGTTGCAGAGAGTGGAGCTATAAACTGGGACACCATGTCTGGGGTGGAGAGAAGGGAAGACAGGAAAGTTATAGGAACCCCACTGAGCTGTGCATACGTCCTCAGACACATTGAAAAGGGCCAACCCCTCGCGACATAGAGCATTCTGCTCCGCAGTGTCCGCCTAAGTGCCTTTTACCTGGATGTTAATGTGGCCTGTCACATGCTGCCATACCCAGAGTTCCAGCCCAGCCAGAGACAAGAGTTGACTGGACACCACGTTCAGTACACAGCCAAGGTGCTCAGGGCAATGGCTTCCTCTCCTCGGATCAGCTTGGCCCCTTCCTCTCCTATCTAGGAAGTCAACCTGGTTCTCCAATCTTTTTGAGTTTTCCCTCCCTTACTCTCCTCAAGTCAACAATCGTGGGAGGCAGCTGGCATCCACTGGGCTCTTCAGTAGCAAAAGCATCTCTGTGATTTCAAAAGTGGTTAAGTAGCTGGGTGCGGGTGGTTCACACCTATATTCCTAGCTATTCCTAGCTACTCGGGAGGCTGAGATCTGAGGATCGTGGCTCCAAGCCAGCCCGGGCAGAAAAGTCTATGAAACTCTTATCTCCAATTAACTACTCAAAAACTGGAAGTGGTGCTGTGGCTCAAGTGATAGAGCGCTAGCCTTGAGCATAAAGAGGCTCAGGGACAGTGCCCCAGCCCTGAGTTCAAGCCCCAGGACTGGCAAAAAAAAAAAAAGTGATAGTAATGTCTACCCTCTTCCTCTCAGCACAGGGATGGTCCAACAGACTCTGCTGGAAGCCCCTTAAAATGACTGTTGCTTTCAGAAATTAATGTATCGATTTGGAATTGCTATCTTGTCTATCTACCCACCGACTCCAAAACTTCCAGAACAAAATTACCTTCTCGATCCCTCACCTTTTGTTTTTGACAGTATCTAGTCTGTGTCTAGCTATTCTTTCTTGACTATCCCATATCCATCTAATCTATCTATCCATCTACACATTACCTAGTTACCTATCGTCTACCTGTCATCTATCTTTTATCAAGTATTTTCCATCATCTTCCTACCTATTATCTACTATCTATCTGTCCCATCCATTGATCTACTGATCGATATGTCCAGTCATCCACTGACTCCTAATCCTGTGCTACTTAAGAAGGACGGTCGTCTTTGAATCTATGAAATTTCACATTATTATCTACATAGTAACTAACCACTACTTGTCTGGTGAAGATGATGATAATGAGATTATCATCTACTGCTATTGGCAGTAGATGTCTCAGAATGTTCCCATTTCAGGGCTGGAAATGTGGCCTGCCTAGCATGCATGAAGCCCTGGGTTCCATTCCTCAGTACCACATACACAAAAAAGGCTGGATGTGGCACTGTTACTCAAGTGGTAGTGTGCTAGCCTTGAGCAAAGGAAGCTCAGGGACGGTGTCCAGGCCCTGAATTCAAGCCCCCCCCCCCCAAAAAAAAGAATGTTGCCATTTTCTACTTCTGGCTTGACCATTCTTTAGAACTCAGCTAATTATCCTCTTTGCTGAGAGAGGTTACCTCACTGAGTGCCTTCTGCTGTTATCCTGGAAACATCCTTTGGTCAGTTCTCTTTCTGTGGAGGGCCTGGGCTCTCAGCATGAAGGAAATTCTGTGAGGTTGCAAGTTCTGATAAACTTTGTAGGCACGGATCCATTTTTGGCTCAATAAAAGCAGGTCTCAAAAATCAATGAATGGGGGCTGGGAGTATAACCTAGAAGTCGAGTACATGCCTAGCATGCACGCAGACCTGGGTTCGATTTCTTGGCACCACATACATGGAAAAAAGCCGGAAGTGGTGCTGAGGCTCAAGTGGTAGAGTTCTAACCTTGAGAAAAATCCAAGGACAGTGCTCAGGCCCTGAGCTCAAGCCCAGGACTAGCAAAAAAAGAAAAAAAAATGAATGAAGCTGGGTGCAGTGGCTCACACCTGTAATCCTAGCTACTCAGGGGGCTGAGATCTGAGGATCATGGTTCAAAGCCAGCCCAGACAATACAAAGCCAAGAGACTCTTATCTCCAATCAATCACTAGAAAATGAGAAGTGGGGCTATGGCTCAAGGGTAGGGCAGTAGCCTTGAGCTGAAGACAGCGCCCAGGCCATAGTTCAAGCCCCATGACCCCAAAAATGGAATGAATGATGGAACAGTCATGTGGAACGTGGAACTTGGTGTTAGGATTAGCCACATGCTTGATAGACTGTGGTGTGTGAGGGATAACAGATAGTACATCCATGTTTCCTCTATAGGCTTGTCTAGCAGGCAGAAAGTAAGATGGGATTGGCATGAAGACTGGATACCTGGATTACACCTCCCTGAAGCTTCCCCAAGGTGGCCTCTCCTCACTATTTGTCCTTCATGGAGGTTTGACATGGCATAGTAAGTGATCATCCATTAGTGACAGGAAAATGCACCAGTACCCAAGGAACTTCATATGTTAGTGGAGAAAAGTTTCAAGAACCTGGTATTGTTATTATTATTATTATCTCAGAGTGTTTATGTGATGGAAAGAAAAAGAAACTATTATGTAAGATAAGGATAAGAAGGTGGCAGATATGCATGGCAGATACACATAGCCCTTCACGGCACTTCATGTTACCATAGGGCCTCAGGCTCCTACTCAACCACTTCTTCCCATAATGTTCTGGGTGCCCACTCAACCAATGAGAAGATCTGGGTGGTACTTGCACAAGCCATGAAGCAATCAGTACAAAGCCAAGGGCTACAGAAGGGGTCTTCTGAGGAGGCCATTGGACTCTTCTTTAGAGCCCTCTCTATGGAAAGTCTTGCTACTTCTCCTTTCACTTCATTTCCCTCCTCTTTAATTTCTCCTTCATTTCTCTTTCAAATAAACCTGCAAAAAATAGTAATACATCAAATAAATTTTCTTGATGTGCTTTAAACACCTCCCTGCCTTTCATTCTTTAATGAGTGGGGAACACAAACCCTGTCTCTAGACAGCATTCTATTGCAGACCCTTCTACATCTGCCAGTCATGTTCTCCCAAGATGTCATTAGTCTATCCCCAAGACCGTTGCTCAGTGCTCTAAGGACCTCAGTGATTCCAAGCCAACCAGTGTATGTCTCTGCTGGGCAGCCAGAAATACAAAGACGAAAGAATTCTAAGATGTGCATTCCAGGGTGGAAATACACAGTGAGGTAACTCATTTTTCAATAACAGCTTCAGAAATACGAGGTAAAGCATTAATTAACACACTGTGGCCTCTTGGAATGCGATCACCAAGAAAAACAATGAAAAACAACCGAAACAACAAACCTAAAAGAGCCCATGGCCACAGGGACAGGTCTTACTTGGTTCCACAGCTTTCAAATGCCGGCTGGAGTACGGGAAGAGTTTGTTGCATTAAGTAATTTATGGGGTGCTAAGAAGTTCCTTAAGCTATTATTAAAAACATGCAAACCCCTCCCTGGTTAGACCTCTAGTAAGTCAGACTTCTAACTAAGCAGAACTGATAGGCCGGCCTTTTGATGTTTAATGAGTTCTGTCGCGCATGTGAGATGTGATGGGCAGAGCTGGAGTGGTGATTTACTGGTTATGAAACAGAATGGTGAGATCTCTCCCTTGGAAAAAAAAAAGAAAAAGAAAAAGAAAAGAAAATGTTGCCAAAAGACAGGTCTTCCCCGCCCCCCCTTCCCCTTCCTCTCCCACCAATCCCTTCCCCTTTCTTCTTCGTGCATATGTTTTTGATTTCCTCAGCCCTCGTGCCTCTCAGTACTGGGATCAGGCACACACAGAGCACTACCAACTAATTAGCCTTGGATCCAGTCACAGGAAGTTAGGCTGCCAAATCCTCTTTCCCCCATAATTCCTCAACTTTCTCAGCCTGCCTCAGGCCTGAGACCTTGCACTGGGCCTCTCTGTAGAAGTTGCCAGTTCTAATTTTGCAATTTCCCTTCTCCTTATCAAATATGCCCCAAGCCTGCCAGTGGATGGAAGAAGAAGGCTTTGGAGTCAGACTTATCCCTTGGAATTTTTTTTTTTTTTACCTTTGGCTCCATCTCTGCTTTCTGATCATTATTAGAGGGTCTTGCTTGGATACAGTTTCAGTGTTGACTTGTTAATCTGACCTTGGTTAATGCTTTCTAAAGGAGCGCATGACCACAAAAATCCAAGAGTCTCCCAGTACGCCCAGGGGCCCTGCGCCTCAGACTCTTCTCAAAGGTTAACGCATTTTCCCAAGAGCTGTAGGTGTCAAGGTCTTCCCCAAGCTGTTTTGACTGAGATGGAGAGGTGTTAGGCTGGCTCTGAGATTCAAGCAGGAGAAGCGCAGTTGAGGCTCTTTCAGAGCTATGGCTCAAGTGGTAGAGAATCAGTATTCAGCAAGCAAGCGAAAGGACAGAGCCCAGGCCTTGAGTTTAAGTCCAAGTACTAGTGCACTTGTGCATGCACTCACAAATGTGTATGTGCACGCACACACACACACACACAAAGTTAGCAAATAATTTTCTACATTGGTGGCTCAGATATGGTCGGAGAGCTTTAGTTTTCTGCCTCTTCTTTCACTGAAGAGAGACCTTCCAACTTTATCTTGGTTAATTGGAGATAAGAGTCTCCTGGACTTTCATGCTGGGACTGGTTTCGACCCACGATCCTCTGATTTCAGCCTCCTGCATAGTTAGGATTACTCGTATGGTGTGAGCTACCCACCGTTCTTTTTTTTTTTTTTGCCGGGGATGGGGGGGTGGGGCTTGAACTCAGTGCTGATATACTGTCCCTGAACTGCTTTTTTTTTTTGGTGGGTCTTGGGGCTTGAACTCTGGGCCTGGGCACTGTCCCTGAGCTCTTCAGCTCAAGGCTACTGCCCTACCCTTTGAGCCACAACCCCACTTCCCATTTTCTAGTGGTTAACTGGAGATAAGAATCTCATGTTCTTTAGTGCCTGAGGATGGCTTTGAACCTTGATCCTCAGGTCTCAGCCTCCTGAGTAGCTAGGATGACAGGCGTGAGCCACTGTGCCTGGCCCTGAGCTGCTTTTGCATAAAGCTAGCCCTCTACCACTTGAGCCACAGCACCATTTCTGCCTTCTTTTCTGTTTGTGTGGCACTGAGGAATGGTACCTAGGGCCTCATGCATGCTAGTCAAGCACTCTACCACTAGGCCAAACTCCCAGCCCTACCAGCCATTCTCCACTCATGTCTTGTAGTGATTCATAAAATATCTACGAAACACTTTGAGTTCCACAGTGCACAGCAGGGGAGAAGCAAGCAGAATGTCCCTTCCTGGGAAGTGTCCTGGGAGTTCATATAGACAGCAAAAAGGTACAAAGAAGAGTGGCACCATCAGCCACTCAAGTCTGGGAGCTGCCAGTCATCAGACTCCCCTGGGGACAGGGTGTGGAGGCCCACCAGGCACTCATTGCATGCCAAACATCAGTCCCACCACTAGGTGGCGCCAAGCTCTTACCAAAAGAGGAGCCGGAGTCCTGGAGCACACAAAACCCAAGCTGGGTCCTGAGTCTCACCACTGTAATCCCAGCCCGTCAGGAAGCAAAGATGTTACAATCATGGTTCAAAGCCAGCCTGGACACACACACACACACACACACACACACACACACACACACACACACACACACACACACACACGTCTGTGATCCTTATCTCCAGTTAACTGTCAAAAAGCTGAAAATGAAGTTGTGGCTCACGTGGTACAGTGCCGACCTTGAATGAAAAAGCTCGGAGACAGTGCCCAGGCCCTGAGGTCAAGCTCCAGGAGTGACACACTAACTAAATAAATAAATCTATGTCACGGGTGATTTCAATGCTGGGGTGTCACTAAGGATTTTATTCCAAGTATTATTTTGTATATCACTCCAGATAAAACAAGAAGGAGCTGGTATATGAGAATCTGCTGCAGCCTGGCTGTTTGCAGCTGGCTCAGAGGCTTTGTCAACATCACCAGAAGCCATAAGCATTCACTCAGTGCCACACTTGCTTAGAGGGAACCAGTGTCTGATGTTATCTCACTTTCTGAATCAAACCCTTGCTAAAAGTCTCCACTTATTCTTGTGGCCTCATTTGTCCTCCAGGCGCTGAGCTGTGGGGCTCTGCTCTGGCTACCATCCCCATCCCCTATTCCCAAACTGGATGACGCACTACACCAAAGCGTGGGCCTGACTTCCCCAAGGGACACCCAGAGGGGTCAGGTCTCACAACCCATAAGTGTTGGTGAATTGCTTCCCACAGGCAGAGCTCGAACAAATTGGATACAGAGGATGGGAGGGGAGCCAGAAGATGCATTCCCTCTCGACTCCTCACTTTGATGGTCTGAGCCACAGCATGCTTCACTACACCGCGATGCTAGCCAGCTCTGACTACATCCACAAGTCTTCATAATACCACACTTTGAGTGCACTTGCCTGTTTGTTCTGTCTCACTCCTCATCCTGGGATCGAACCATTAGCACTCGAATCTTGCTATGGATGTTGTTACCCAAGAAAACTCACCCTCCCTCTGTCTTTTCCTCCCTCTCTCCTCCCTCCCTCTCTCCATCAAAGCTGATGTTTACCACTTGAGCCACATCTCCAGCCCCACAATACACTTCCTTTCCAATCCATTCCTTTGTATGACAAAGGTTTCCATGGCTTTATTTTTTTAAAGATTTTATTAACATTGATTTTGTTTACATCCTAGTTCAAAGATCAAGTTTAACAAATAAGTACTCAAGAATGGGATCTCTATATGTAATCACTGGCACATAAATTTAAGAACAAAATGAAAATTCAGCTGAGAGCTTGCATGTCCCATGGCTTTCTTTTTGTCCAGTGCTAGGAAAAGCTGTCAGTCTGCTGGGTGCTGGGGTTCAACACCTGTCATCCTAGCTACGCAAGGGACTCAGATCTGAGGATCATGGTTTGAAGCAAACTGGGAAAGAAAAGTCCTTGAGACTCTTATCTCCACAGGAACCACCGGAAAACTGGAAGTGGCGCTGTGGCTCAAAGGGGTAGAGTGCTAGCTTTGAGCAAAAAAGCTCAGGGACAGCACCCAGGCCCAGAGTTCAAGCCCAACTGACACACACACACACACACACAAATATTCCCTGCGTCACCATGCAGCCTTGTTCTCCAAAGGAAAACAAATTCTGGAAGCTTATCTTGTTCCAGGTCCCACCCCACAGGCGAGGGCTTCCTGTGGAGAGCGAAGGCTAAGAGGATCAGTGTACCCCACCCCCCCCCCAGCCTTCACTGTGTGATCAGGACCCGTCTGATATCAGCCACACCCTGCCTTCCATTGGACCTGATATTAAACTTGCTTCAGACCAGGCAGCTATTCTGCATTGACCGGTATAAGCAAGTTTGCACTGCCTGACAAATCAGATGATCGCATTTTCCAGTTAGTCTGTTTCCAAAAAACAAACAAACAAAACCCAATAATAATAATTTTGTATAGTCCTAGGGTTTGAACTCAGGTTCTTGAGCTCTCATTCGTCCTTTTTACTCAGTGATGGTGTTCTCTTAACCACATCTTTACTTGTGACTTTTTACTGGTTAATTGGAGATAAGAGACTCATGGACTTTTCTGTCTTAGCTGGTTTGGAACTGTGATCCTCAGATCTCAGCCCCATGAGTAGCTAGGATTACACAGGGAAGCCACAGATACCTAGCTTTACCAGAAAAAAAAAATTGTTTTTAGCCATAAATCTCCTATGTGTACAGCAAGTGGTTTAAGCTGTACAAACTCTTCAAACATCCCAGAGCACTGTGCTTCTAGTTCATCTTGATCTCAGGTTGCATTCAGAGCTGGCTTTAGGGAAATCTTTTTCCCCCACAATCCTAAGGCTTGAACTCAGAACGCTGAGCTTCTCTGTGCTCAAGGCAAGCACTTTACCACTTGAGCCACAGCACCACTTCTAGCTTTTCCTGTTTATGTGGTACCACTTTCCTTCCCATCTTATCTGTTCTTTGAACAGGCCCCTAACTTTTGCCCCTGCCAGTGGAGAACAAGGCAGATGATCTTGTGCTACCATTGCCCCGCAAACAACCATGGCAAGAGATGATCTGCCCGCACCTGTAATTCCAGTAACTCAGGAGGCTGAGATCTGAAGATTTCAATCCAAGCCAACCCTGCCAGAAAAGTCTGTGAGACTCTTATTTCCAGTAAACTAGCACAAACCTGGAGTAGAGGTGCAGCTGAAGCGGTAATATACCAGCCTTGAATTAAAAGGCTCAGAGACAGCACCAAGGCCCTGAGTTCAAGCCTCAGTATCAGCACAAAACAAACTAACAAAAAACAATGGCAAGAGAGTTTTCCTTTATACAATCCCCTTCCAGCTACTGGCCCCTTCCACTCTCATGCCATTGTTAACTGAAAAAAAAATATCAAGAGCCAGGAACCTACTATAGTTCCTGTTGTAATTCCAGGCCTGGACTAGGGTCCCAGCTCTGTCCCTCACCTCAGGTGGTCTTAAGGACTCTCATTGTCAAGCAGTCTCCTCACCTTATGTGTAAACTATCTGCAGAGTACTTTAGAAGGATTTGGTAAAGGGAGACACTGTTCTGAAAACCATCTTTCCTCTTTCTTCCTCTCTCTCCCCTAGTCTGCACTCTTCCCAGGAAAGGGGAATTGATCAAATAGAAAAATGGTTTCCTTTGCATATATAAGGCATAGGAATTAGGAATTATCTCAAATGTTTGTTCCAAATGGAAAAAATGAAGCAATGAAGACAAACCACAAAATGTTCAAGTGAGTAGCAGATGATACATGCCTTGATTTTTACAAGATAGAGTTTATGAAATAGTAAAATTGGCATATAATTGTGTGCAATTTAAAAACAGATCTAAGAATCTCCCCAAGGTCAAAATTAATACCCTGGTGTAAAAGTATTGTTACTAATATTTCTGTTCCTCCAGTAGAAAGCCGCCTTGGATACAAAGCTGTAAGAACGCCAAGCAGGCCTGCATCATGTGTTCCTCATTGTAATCAAGAAGGTTTAATGGCATCCACCATCCTGCCAATCATCATTAGTATGCAATGGAAAAAATGAAATTGCTTAATCGGTTGTTGTTTCAAACTTCCAACATAACTACTCTTTAAGTCTTGTGGCATTGCCCATCTAATCCTCTGTAGCATTCAAATCAGACTCAGGGAGAACTTCCCAGCAACTGTGTGCCAATGATCTGTCTCAGCCAACAACCCCGGGCTCATGACAAAGCCTTTATTCTGCTCAAAAGTCTGAGGCTTGCGTCTGAAAGCCTAAGACCCCTACTCCTCATCATCCCTCATCAGCAGAAAGTAGCCAGCCAAGACAGCAGCGCCCCTTCTCCTTGTTTCCTATACTTTTTCAGAGTCAGAAATCCTGAACTAATGCATGGCGGTCTTGGACAACAGCCGGGGGCCAAGGCTATGTCAGATGCCCCTGGCAGACACATACCCCATTGAGGCCTTGACAGTCCTCTGGCACCATAACATCACTCACCCACCCCGCCTCCATCAAACCCCACTCCCTTCTTACTGTCTAATATTTAAGGGACCCTACTTGTAAGGTGGTGGGGGTGCCATTTCCCCTTTAGCCAGGCTGAAGGAGATTTGGTCATCCCTTTATGATCTTTTTCAGCTCCTACCTCTCCAGGCCTGCCTTTGGCTCCCTTATTGATAGGTAACACTTGTTTCTCCTCTTGACCATATGACCATTTAGACCAGGGAGAGGCACATGGAGAGGCTACACAGAGGAAACTGAGGCAGCCCCACCTGGGTTTCCAGCCAGTGACCTAGATCAAAGATCACTTCTGCGTATCACACATCAAGTTCGTTAGTCTCCAGACGACACAAGAATCGTCTCGCTGAGCCCGTCCTCCTAGAGCCCCCTGAATTAGTAAACCTTCATTGTTTTCAGTCATTGGTTATCTAAAGTGGAAAAGACATGCATGACATACAAGGAGAGGAGGGAGGGCGCATGGAATTCTGGGACATTAGTGATTGTTCCTGAGTTGGGATTTTGACAGGAGGAATTTCCAGGTGCACAGGAGGTGGGGTATGCGGGGCAGAGGCAAGCTGGTGAGAATGAGTCCATTACCGAGGGAAGCAGCCCACCTTTAAGGATGTGTGGGATGGGAGGCCCCAGGGCCTTTGGAGTTCAGGTAAGTCTGGGAGAAGCTCCTCTGGGATCCATTTCTGATTTCCTGTGGTGTGAGGATTACAACACAAGCAGAGTTCATCAGAAGAGTGGTGGGGTGGTGGAGTGGTGGAGTGGTTGAGTGGTGGGGTGGTGGGGTGAGGTGGTAGTGGGCTGGGGTGGTGGAGTCGTGGGGTGGGGTGGGGTGGGGAGGTGGAGGGGTGGGATGGGGTGGTGGGGTGGGGAGGTGGAGGGGTGGGGGGTGGTGGTGGGGTGGTGGGGTGGTGGGCTGATGGGCTGCTGGGCTCCACTTGAGTGTCTTCTGCAGGCCTCCTGGCATGGACTGGCACAGCTCCAGCTCCGGCATTCTGAGCTGTTGATCAGTGTATCCAAACAATGCACCAGACCCCACTGTCTTGAGAACATGTCCTGCCTCTGGGCTGACCCTGGGTCTCCAGACTTGGGAGCCAGGAGCAGCTCCACACCCTAGCCAGAGAGAAGAAATTGAGGCAGACCCAAGCACACTGGAAAACCCGGGCAGGGGTCTAGCAAGTGAGATGCAACCTGGCAAGAATACAGACCACTAGAGCTGGCAGAGAACACAAGATACCACTGTCTTCCAACCCCCTTCCAACAAATATGCAAATATATTAAAGCACAGGTCCACAACCAGGTTACTGCCATGCCAAGGGGGCTTCACCTCAGCCCCAGCCAAGCCTGGGGTGGGCCTAGTAGCAGGTGTTCTCCATGTATCTATGAGGGTACAAGGTAAACTATTGTTTTTTCCTATCAGAATTTCAATGTTAGTTCATTTATTTCTTTATTATTTATCTTTAAGTAGTTGTACAAAGGTGCTGCCAGATAACAAAACAATTTATGAATACATCTCTTTTTTTTGCCAGTCCTGGGGCTTGAACTCAGGACCTTGGCACTGTCCTTGAGCTTTCTCAAGGCTAGCTCTCTACCACTTGAGTCACAGCACCAATTCTACCTTTTTCTATGTGTGTGGTATCAAGGAATTGAACCCATGGCTTCGTGCATGCTAGGCAAGCTCTCCACCAGTAACCACACTCCCGGCCCTTTCCATGCATCTTGATCAGTGTCACCCCTACAACATTCTCTTCCACCTCTCCCCACCCACCCCTTCCCTCACTCTGAGGAATTATGTAGGATAAATAGGGCCGTAGAAGAAAACTTCAGAAATAGAATGACTTAATGACACACATTGGTTCCACGTGTTAGGGGCTGGATAATGCACAGTGAGCACAGGACTGTGGGTATCTTCATGAGGTGCTGGTTATGGCACGTGTGTACACAATACATATTATTCAGCCCTAAAAAAAAGAAGCAGCTCTTGTTGGGCATTACATTATGCTTAGTGAAGTAGGGTCACACAGAAGCCAAACTACTGTATGCTCTCATCTATAGGTGGATGATGATGATGATGATGATGATGATGATGATGATGATTGATGGTGGTGGTGGTGATCGTGATGGTGATGGTGATGGTGGTGATTTGCAGTTCAGGGACTTGAACCCTGGGCACGCATTTGATTTCTTGGGCTACATCCCCAGCTCTTTTGGTTCTCCCTAATCACAGATGGTGCCATATGTGTGCTTGGGCGTTTTGTTGGTTAATTGAAGATAATAAGTGTTGTATACATAACTGCTTGGATCTACTCACGCTCCTCAGATCTCAGCCTCCTGAGTAGCTACAGGTGTGAGCCACCAGCGCCTGACCCACTTAGCTTTTCTTTTCTAATTCTAATTCTGTGTCTCCCCACCACAAACTGAGCTCCACACCTGCCTTTTCTTGCACTCTCGGCAGTGTTTCTCAAATGGGCCTCAGGTTCAGTCTTGCTTTTGTGCTGCAGCGCTCCCTTCCGAGGTCTGTAGAGCAAGAGGAGTCTCTGACAACAGGTGCCACAGGTTTAAGAGCCCCGGTGCCTCGTGGGAGAACAGATTTAATCATTTCAAATGCATCCCACTGACTGGGGAAGTAACAGTGGTGATTTCAGGCAAGAGTCATAACAATGTTAAGAGTGAGATTGGAAGGGGGCGACCCTGAGTGCACCCCCATTCCTATAACAGTAAGTGAATCTGGTCTGTGGTCCCATTTCCCTGATGTGAGCAAGAGAGACAAAGAGAAAAAGCAGTTAATTTACAAAGAAGCTGTGTCTCCGCATAGTAGGCCAGCATGTCAAGGAGTCACTGTCACCTGTACCAGCCTCCATCTCTTGTAACAGCCTCTGCTTCATGCAACAGCCTCCACCCCCTGTAGCAGCTACCCCCAGCCATGTTCCCTGGGCCTGGCTGCCCTCCCTGCTCGGGTGGGTCCTGCTGCTTGGCATGTGTGTGGAGGCATCTGTCTGTTTCCTCGCTTGAGCTGAAACTGATTTATTCCCAAGTCTGTTCTGTATATAGGATGTGTCATGCCTCTGGATGCTGGGTTCCAGGGCTATTCCAGTAACTTGTACAATTAATTACATTTATAGAGAGCTGTTAGGACCTGAGCTGCGGAAAGTGTGTGTGTGTGTGTGTGTGTGTGTGTGTGTGTGTGTGTGTGTGTGTGTGTGTGTGTGGCAGGAGCGGTATGTAGATGGTGTATAACAACAGCCAAGCAAACAGCTAACACTTGCGAGCGGGCTGAGCTCGGCTCTGGCTGGCAGAGCTCCTCTGTGTGTTCCAGCCATAGGCTTCACAACCATGCCTCCCCCTTGCCCTTATAAGAGCAAAGAAAAGAGAAGCGTGCTCTCATTTTGCCAAAGCTGAGAGTGGACCCCAGAGTGTCTGACAGTGGTGGAGCCAAGCTTGACACACATTTTGCACAGAATAAATCCAAGGTGGAAATTTATGCCCACACCCCCCTTTTTTTAAAATGTCCCATCATTAGCCTGCATTTACATTTACTTATTTAAAACCTTTACGAAAGTATAATTGACATACTTCAAGTACACTTTGACATATGTGTATAGACATGAAATCAACACTATAATTAAGATAATGAACATATCCTCCCCCCCAAAAAAGAGTTTCCTTCAGCCTTTTTTTTTTAACCCATTTTCCTTATTCCTTCCTATCATCTCCACATTGGTGCCGAGTTCTTCTGGCTTTCTGTCTTGGTTTGATTTCATCACATTTTAGATAGGTGGAATTATACAGCATATAGTCTTTTATTTTTTTCACTCAGCATAAGATTGCAGAACACGGAAGCGTGTGTCCGTAGCCCGGTCCTCTGTGCAGCAGGATGGAGTTCCATTCATGGACACAGCACAGTTCATCCATCCATATGCCTGTTTGTTTCTATTTGAGTGTTTTCTCAGGTTTGGGCTGTTCCAAAGGGCTCTTCCTGGGTAAGTATATATACAAAGCTCTCCATTTCTCTGTGTGGATATAAAGGCCTAGGAGGTTGACATTGTGCCTTAGGTAAATATTTTATAAAATTCCCTATTGTATCTGGGTACTGGTGGCACATTCCTGTAATCCTAGCTATTCAGAAGGCTGAGGTTTAAGGATTGAGGTTGAAGCCAGACCGTACAGGAAAGTCTGTGAGACCCTTATCTCTAAGACTGGAGCAGTAGTAGAAGCACTAGCCTTGAGCAAAAAAAAAAACCCTTCATAGACAGAGCCCAGACCCTGAGTCCAAGATCTAGGCCAAACACACACACACTTCCCAACTGTATTTCAGAGGCCATTCCATAGAACATTCCACCACTAAGTGCCATGCTTCTGTCTCTAGGTATACTCTGTCTTTTAATTTTGGCCAATCAAATAGGTATGCAGTAATAATATCCTACTGGGTATGTCTTTGGTGACTATTAATTTTCATTTCATTAAAGACTGATGAGAATCATATTTTCACATATGTGCTTACATACGTGTGTATGTATATATATATGTGTTTGTGTGTGTATGAAAAGTATCTGTCAAAGTATCCGTTGACACCTTTTGCTGTTTTTAATTATGTTGCTTTTTCATTGTTCAGGTTTTAGAGTTTATTCTAAACTCTGAACACAAGTCATTTGTTAGATGTGTGCTTTGCAAATATTATTCATAGTCTCCGGCTTATCTATTCATAATGTTACATGTTTGAAGTCTGGGTATATTAATGTTGGCTCTTAGAATCATACTTTTGACAGTTTCTAAGAAATCTTTGACTAACCCAAGATAGTGAAAGCTTTCTCCTATGGTGCTTTCCAGAAATTTTAGGATTTGTATTTATGTCTGTGACCCGCTTTGAATTAAGTTTTGATTATAGTAAGAAATACGGATCCAAGTTCATTTCTGCATGTGATGTTACTAAAAGCCTTTCTCCTCACTGTCTGCTGTAGAAATTTTGTTACAAGCAGCTCCCCAGGTATGTGCATTTCCATTTGTGGTCTCTGTTCCTTCCATCCGTTTCTTTCTGCCAACACCACGATGCCTTGGTTACCATGATGGCTCATTTATGTGCCAGTGTAGCCAGGCTATTAGGGTACCTACTACAGAATCAACCGCTGACACAGGTATTGCTAAGAAGATTCTCTGTAGACTTTTCGAGAAGCATTCTGTAGATGTGATTACTCTCAACAACTAACTTTAGATGAAAGGATCACCTTCAACAATGTGCACACGTCCCATTTCTCTAGAAAATCCTATAATCACGCCATCTTTATGATAAAACTTCAAATAATTTCTATCCTCCAATGTTTTTTTTTCACAGCTTCTTACTCTATTCTAGTCTGTTCCTATAGAACAACAAAATAAAGTGTTAAAAAAAAAAAAGGTAGACCAGGTACTGGTGGCTCACATCTGTAATCCTAGCTGCTCTGAAAGCTGAGATTTGAGGATCATAGTTTGAATATAGCCTAGGCAGAAACATCTGCAAAACTCTTATATCCAAGAAAAAAATCTTATAAACAGAAAAAAAATCCAGAAGTGTGTTTCAAGTGGTAAAACACAAGCCTTGAGTTGAAAAGCCAAGGGATAGTGCCCTGGCCCTGAGTTCAGGACACACACACACACACACACACACACACACACACACACACACACACACACAGAGTCCGAGCTGAACTCTGAGGATAGGAGAGCCTGAAGTATATTGTTGCACTGTAAGAAGAGAATCAACAGCTTGAACTAGCCACTGTTCTACTGAGAAATTGAACCCAGGGCTTCATGAATGCTAGGCAAGCACTCGACCACTAGGCCACACTCCTGGCCTATTTTTTTCCTCCAAATAGTCTAGAAATTGGAGTCATCCAGTAAGATTGGAATAATATGAAAACCCCCAACTGAATTGGTGGCTCATGTCCAATCGAAATTAGTGCAAGCAACTGAACAACACAAACACCAAGGCTCCAGGCCTGGTTAGCCAAACAGAGCTCCACTCTGCCTCTCTGCCTCTCCCCGTTCTTCCCATTTTTCTCCCTCCTCTCTCACCTTCCCTCCTGGGTCAGCTCTGAGATTTCCCATTCCATTTCCTCTGATATTCCTTATATAGCTTGGTAATACTTGTGAGAAAAAGCAGTGTACTTAATGCACTCATAAGTTCTGGTGTTGAGGAAGACTCTCAGATGTGAGCCTCACCCCTGTGCTCCTGGGGTGGGCACAGGGCCTCTGCAGCCTGGAGTCCTGAGGCCATGGAGAGGAGGGGAGGAGGACTGGGAGAAGAGGTCGGGGAGGAGAGGAGTGCAGTCAGCATCCTGGCCTCTCCTCCTGAGTGGCTCTTGCCTTTTTGAAGCCACGTCTTGAGCTCTTGGTTCTTTCTCCTAGGCGTCAGCATGCCATGCCTGTCTGTTCATCCATCCTCCCCTTCCTTCTGTTTGCCTGCTGTCAGCACTGGTGTCTGCAGCCGCTTTCCACAGAGCCCCTTCGTGACTTTCATTAATATACAGTTATCGCCTCCCTCCACATCATTAGCGGGCATCAGTCCAATCCCAGGCCTCCCAAGCGCAGTAGCAGCTCCTGGACAGGGAGCTAAGGATGGTGACTGAGGAAGACGGTGGGGAAGGAAAATGTCTCCAGCCACAGATTCTCAAAGGCCAGACCCAGAGGCGGGAAAGGAAACCTCACAGGCTAACAACTCAGAGCTAGAAAAGGGGGCGTCAGCATCTGTTTTGGGTCAATTAACTAATGAATGAATTATGCCAGCACTTTTGAGTATCTAGAAATACAAGCATGAGCTGACAACCTTTTTTCTTTCTTTCTTTCTTCCTTCCTTTCCTTTTTTTGCCTGTTGTGGAGCTTGAACTCAGGGGTGGAGCACTGTCCTTTGACTTTCTCAAGACTAGAGCTCTACCACTTGAGCAACAGCACCACTTCCAGCTTTTTTCTATGTATGTGGTACCGAGGAATTGAAACCAGGGGTTCAGGGGGTAGAGTACCAGCTTCAACCTAAGAAACAAGGCCCTGAGTATGTCCCCAGTAGCAGTGCACACTAACACACACACACACACACACACACAGGCATGCACGCACGCAGGCACACAGGAACTTGGGCATGGTATTTTAGTTATATAATAGTCAAGAAATATATTGAGGTATTTGTAAATTTGAATACTTCTTGGTCTTTAGAAAGAGATGCGTTTTGATTCTTATTTCATTCCTTCAATGTTATCTATCCTAATAAAGTTGGCTTTCCTCCAGTGGAACAATGAACAGGATTTTTCTGCATGGGTCTCAAGTTGTATTCTTCAGCTACAGAACTTCTTGGACCCTGAAGAGCCGGGCTGGGCCTTCACTGACCTCTGCTGGCTGACTTAGTTAATTACAGCCTCCCCCTCTTTTAAAAAATGTATTTTAAATAGTTTCACAGAGGTGTTTCAATCACACATCTGTTTATGGGCTCAGTGATCTTGACTTGCGCCATCCTTTCCCCTCCCATCCCGCCAAGCCCTCAAGTTACCTGGTCCCATGTGCACGTAGGTACAACTGAACACCCGGATGCATCCACCCCACCATTTCTCTCTCCAGTGGATGGGCTTGAAAACTGAGCAGGAGCATGATGTCATGGTTTATTCAAGTAGAAGGTAAAAATTGGGAATGTTGTAGTTCAAAGTCAACCAAGGTAAAAATTAATGGAATCCAGCAACATAGGAGGTGTAAATAGAGGGAGATTGGGGTCTGTCAGCAGCCCAGGCAAAAAAAACCCCAAAAAACAAAAACAAAACAAAACAAACAGTTGGGCACAGTGGCTTACACCTGTAATTCTAGCTATTCAGGAGGCCAAGATCTGAGAATCAAGGTTCAAAGCTAGTCGGGACCTGAGACTCTTATTTCCAATTAACTTCTAGAAAATGGACTTGGCTCAAGGATAGGGCAGTAGCCTTGAGCTGAAGAGCTCAGGGACAGCACCCAGGCCCAGAGTTCAAGCCCCATGACCTACAAAACATCAATAACAATAACAACAACAACAAGGGACCTAGTTGAAAAATAAGCTAAAACAGAAAGGTATGGAGGTATGGTTCAAGTGACAGAATATTTGCTTGAGTTCAAAGCCAGTATTTGCTCTCCAAATGCAAGGACTTTATTTTTTACAATGGCAAAAGAGATACCTGGGTGGTTTTTTTTTTCATTTCATTGTCTTCTAATATATCCTTTGCCTTCCTTTGCATTAATCTACTCTCTTTTAATCCCTTTATCTCAGGTACAACAGACAGGCATAGTCAATTACCATATCACCAAATAGTGAAGGTATCCAGTACAATTCTTAGGGGGAAAAAAGTCAGTTATTTAAGTCAGAGCCTAGAGCCAGAATTTCAGAGTTTTCCAAATTTATGTAGTAAGAGGTCTTTCAGAATGTTCACCTAACAATCAGCTAACATTGTCATAACTTCTACTATCTGTCACGATATTAAATGTAGAGATAAAAACTACAGTCCTTACTGTAAAAAACTTGGTTATAAGTAATTTAAAAAAATTACGGCTGGGTGCAGTGACTTACTCTTGTACTCTCAGCTACTTGGGATGTGGAGCTTAGAGGGATGGCTGTTCAAGGGCAGGCTCCTGGCTTCCAGCTTAGACATGCATTTCTAAAGCAAACATTTCAAGTACCTGGAGAAATTGGAAAGGGCACCTGGCCCCTTTCTCATTCTTAGTTTCTATCTCATTTACCATGTTACTAGTGGGGAGTGAACTTATATTGTGGTAGTGAAATTATATTGTTCCCTGTTCAGGAATCCTCAGCTGTCTTCTATGAATTTGAAGTGGACCTGCAGTGCAGACACTCGCCGATTCAGGTAAGACTAAAAAGCTCCTGGCATGAATGGCTGGTGAGAGCTTACACTCTACTGGGCACTGGTGACTCACGCCTGGAACCCTCACTACTCAGGAAGCTGAGAGGTGAGGAGAGGGTCAAAGTCAGCCCAGGCAGAGACATCTGTAAGACACTTGTCTCCAATGAACCACCAAAAAATAAAAAGGCAGGGAAAAAAAAGCAGACATGGAGCTGTGCTCAAGTAGTAGAGCACCAGCTTTGAGCAAAAATGACTCGTGAGAAGCATGAGGGCTTGAGTTCAAGCCCCAGTACAAGCACAAAAATAAATAAACAAACAGTACGTGTTGTAGGATTTGAAGCATGAGAATGGAAGTTTCTTTCTATATGTCTTAAAACCTCTGGAGTTGAGCTCCTGGCATAAATATACGGAGGGTCTCAGAATCTCCCAGAATGCCTTTAAGAATCACCAATGGGCTAATTAGTCTGAGAATATACACAATTTCTTTAGTGGTGTAAATTTGCATGTTCTTTCACTAACCAATCAATTAGTGCAATTAAATTCAGACTAGAAAAGTGCTTAGCAGGGCTGGACAAGCTGATTTCTCATGCTTTAGAGGATTCTGGTCAGTATTGGGTGCAGTCTCAGTGCTGAGGAGGGCGTAGCCTTCGACAGGGGCTGAAGAGAAAACGCTGGAAGTGGAAGTATGAAAACAGCTGACTCTGGAGACATAGTTGGCTCTGCTTTTCCCAGGCCAGAAGGAGTCTGGAGACAAAGGCTGAAGCAAACCAGAGGGAAGCAAAGAAAAAAAGGGTGAAGTTGCAAGTTATGGCCAGAAGGTGGCTCCATCTTGGGCCTGTCCCATTCGTCATCCTGGGAGTCAGGAGGCTGAGAAGAAGCCCAAGGCAGGCAGGAAAGAAGATGGGAAAGCAAAGTCTGTGGGGAATGCAGCTCATCGATTTGGACAATAACCAGAATTTATTTATTTATTTTTCTAGATTTTCTGGGAAAGGAAACTGAGATACCACTTGCTGGGAAAGTTATGTGAGGGGAGAATATGTCCTCCCCTTCCCCAGAGGGCTAAATAGAACCATATTGGAACCTCCCCGGGCCACTCCGGGGAGTCACTTTGCAAGAGAGTGAAATGCTTTCTTGAAGAAACTCGCAGGAGGATGGATGCCTCAGGGAAAGGCAGCCTGACAGACCCACAGATGGAATCAGCCCGTTGAATGCATGTGGTAGAATGCTGAAAGGCAACTGCTCTGAAGGTAGCGGAGTTCACAGAGCTGTGAGGCTTTTCGTCTGTACACCCACAGCTCTGGACAGAGGGCGCTGGAGCCCCTGGAGTTGGTAAACCAGGACCCCTTATGCAATTGTTTTCTTAATTTTTTTTTATATTATCTCTAAGAGTTGTACAAAAGGGTTTCAGTTCCTCTATTCAATTCTGCCACATCTATAAAGAGATACCTTTGCCGGACACTGGTGTCTCATGACTCTCACCTTGGCTGTTCAGGAGGCTGAGATCTGAGGATCATGGTTCAAATCTAGCCTGAGCAGGAAAATGCATTTCACTCATCTCCAAATTAGCCAGCAAAAGTCCAGACATGGAGCTATGGTTCAGGCGGTAGAATGCCAGCCTTGAGTGAAAAAGCCAAGTAAGAATGCAAGTTCCTGAGTTTCCCACTACCGGCAAACACGAGCGCACGCACACACTCATACACACACACACACACACACACACACACACACACACACACACACACACACACAGAGTTGTTAGGAAGTAAATTTATGGGAACTGCCTGGTTTTTAATGAGTAGTCAGCAAGCACCTCTTCACAGAAGCTGTCAACAGTTACATACTCGACAATCTGCCTGCTGCTGGCTGTATACCTTGCTTTGGCTTAGTTTTCTCAAGTGAAAACATATAGCAATAATGATATTCCCTTCCCCGGGATGTGGAAGCCACAAATGTGAGTTACTAATTCAATCTAAGAAATGTTATTTGTTAGCAGTAGCTTCATGTTGGATAAAGTTCCTAAGTCACAATATTGCTACTCGATGAATATTAACAAATAGGTTAGTGTCTCTTTACATCTCAGTTTGCATAGTGAAAGGTTTGTTTTATTCCTCCTGGTCTCAGAAGTGGAGGAGGTATGGCTCACGTGGCAGATCATCGGCCTTGAACAAAATAAGCCAAGTAGATGTGCAAGCCCTGATCTCAAGCCCCAATACTGACAGGAAAAGCAAAGCAAAGAGAAATTCTTAACTTTCTCAGTGATCATGGTTCTCACATTCATAGTCCTGTCCCTAGCCAGACTGAAACCCTAGGAAGCATTTCCCATGAGATGGGGAGATAAAGGCCAACTGCATCGCGGTCATAGCTTATAGACCTCGGAATCCCAGCCTTTTCCCACATGGCTCTCCAGTGACCAACTTGGTTCCAAAAGAAGAATCTGGTGTCATGCTCCGATTCGACCTAGTGAGGGCGCTCTCCGGGCTGTCTTAATTGCCTTTCTTTGGCCATCCACCTGGAGTGGCAGGGATGCTGGTGGCTCTATTTGCCCCCTAGTGTCCTGGCTCACACTTATCCATGGACTCTTGTCCAGTTTCAACTTCTGCTCAGGTGAGATCTTCCCTTGGGGTTTATTCTTCACCACTCTCTTCTTCCTTTGATGGATCCTGGATTTTAAACACCCACATGCACTGATGACAACCAGCAACGACAGTCAGTGGCTGTGACTGTCACCTCAGTGACATTGTGACATTCTTCTGTATTTCCTGTCCTCTGTAGCCAGGAAGGGGCCATAAAACCAATTCTGCAAAGGAAATGTGAGCACATACAATGTGTCACTCTTCCAGGCTTAAGGAAGAAGCCTGGGATTCTTTAGCCCTTCTCTCTTCCTGCTGCCGATGCTGAAGTCACAAGATGGTGGCATAGCTTGGGTCCCTGGGTGAAGAGGTGGACCACATCACCTCCACAGTATACATTGGGCATGTGGTATGAGAAAAAACTGTCCTTGGGCCATTGAGGTTTGGGATTGTCAGAGACTCCGATTACATAATCTCTCTTTTCCCGAGTTCTGAGCCTTAGAACACATCATTCTCCAGTAGTTAATTAAATTATTGCTCCCTTGGTTTTTGTTTATGTTTGTGTAGGTATGCTGCTACTGAGGCTTGAACTCAGGGCCTCCCACTGTCATGTGGCTTTTTCACTCAAGGCTAGCACTCTATCACTTGTATCACAGCTTCACTTCCAGCCTTTTGCTGGTTAAATGGAGATGAGTCTCATGGACTTTCTGCTCAACCTGACTTTGAACCATGATCTCAGATATCAGCCTCCTGAGTAACTATGATTATAGATGTAAGTCACCAGTGAATAGCTAAGAAATTATCTCTTTAAAAAAATCCAATCAGGGTTGGGGGAAGGAAATGGGGACAAAAAAATGAGAAGGGGTAGCAATGTTTGTGAAGTAATGCCCTTCTATCTGGCAATTATAATGTAACCCTTCTATTAATTACAATAAAAATGTATTTAAAAAATCAAATCAAACTGTGAGACAGTGAGGAAAGGGGTGACATTATCCAAAAAGAAATATACTTTTTACCTGACTGATGTAACTGCAATCACCTTATAATAACAATACAAAAATTAAAAAAAATCAAATCAGTAATCCTAGCCCAGCTTCTTCCCAGAATTTGGCACTTACTGCTCCTATGTGCCTCTATACAAAAATCCAGTGCTCAGAGTTACCCCCTAACCCCCTCCCCAGCCATACCACCCACAGCTCTGACAGCAGCTTCACACAGGAACCATAACCTCACTCACTCCACATCAGCTGGGACAACCATTCCATGCTCCCCAAAATTCCTTCTAAATATCAACCCAGCTGCCTCCTCACTTGTTCTGCCCCATCAAACCCACCCTCCTCTAACGCACCCAAGTAACCAAGCAGAAAGCCCTGTAGAGTTCTCCATTTCCTTCAGCATCAAGCCTGGGGGTCCTCAGATTGCTTAAAGGCTTGCTGCATCCTTGATCTGTACCTCTGTGCACCCCCAGACCCGGCCTTCACCACCTAGTGTTGCCTGGTACATGATGATGGAGCCTCCTTCCACTTTCCTATGCCTCAACAGATCTGAGTGTGTGTGAACCTCAACTCTGCCTGAAGGCCTTCTGCCCTCACCTCCACTCGTTCTCTGCATTCCCACAGCTTAGCAGAAGGGACTGCATCGGAATACATGAATGACAGGGTGAACTAGCTCTACTCAAAGGCCTCCCCTTGACTCTTTTAGGATGTATTTCCTCTGAAGATTATTTGGCTCTGGATCTCTATCCAGTGGTTCTAGAATAATCTATGTGGAAGATTTGCAGTAAGAAGTCTTCCTTCCTTCCTTCCTTCCTTCCTTCCTTCCTTCCTTCCTTCCTTCCTTCTTTCCTTCTTTTCTCTTTCCTTCCCTCCCTCTCCCTTCCTTTCTCCCTTTCCTTTTTCCCATACCTCTAAGACTGGCTCCAAATACAAGTTGCCTTTTTATTAGCTCCGTGACCACAGTAAGCCTTCCTGACTTCTCTGAGCCACATTTTCCCATTAAAAAAACAATGAGCTTACCTATCTCCTCCATTGAGATTTTTATCTCACCGAAGAGATCAAGATGGACATAAACACACAAAGCACAACAATGTCTGGTATGAAGCAAGCATCCAAATAAACATTTGCTAATATTGCTGCTTTCTTCAATAAAACAACTGAATCGCAATCTACATTTAATACCAATTCCTGACTCTAGAATGGAAGTGAAGCTGACGGCTATTCTAGACTTGGGCCCATCCCCCAACATGTGCCCACAGCCTTCTGTCTGCAACCAGCATTCCACCCCAGAGTTTTCATCTTTTGCCTTAAAACTTGCTCTCCTTTCAAGCACAAATACCACATAAAGTCTTATCAATCATTTATAATGCCCTCATTGAAGTAGCCCGAGACAAGCCCAGCTGGAAATAATAAGTCCTATTTGTACAGTGCTTTACCATTTACAAAGCACTCTCACATACTCTGGGGCCTTGAGCCTCCCAACATGCCCTGGGTTAGGAGCTGGCAGGTTATGAGCGCTGTTGGTTTAGACAGGAGAACCCAACACTCACAGAATTTAGATACCCAGGCTCTCATGGATGGTGGGCCATGGAAAAGTGGATTCCTTGTCCAATTCTGTGGCCCCTGGGCTTTGTCACCTCAGAAAAGTGTGTGTACTTTCATTTTTCCACATAAGAAACAGAGCTGATAGAGTTGTTGGGCGCTCACATGAGATTCCATTTTCACAGCCCCTGGCTAATGAAGGAGAGTCATCAGCGCTAACATCATTGTGGAATTATAAACCCGTTCTACAACAAGCTTCTAAGTGAGAATCACAGGGTATTGAACAGTCAATAGACCAACACACTAAGGATGAATAGATGTTGGGGAATGGAAGAGAGACTTCAAACTGATGTGCAAGGTGCCAGGCTCATCTGAAAAGATGGAGAGTGGCAGAGAGAAAGATATGGGACAAACTTCGTGGCTACACATCCTGGTAGCCAACTGGCAGGCCCATACCTGACAGGTCGTGTAATCAGGGATTTCCATACATTCAGAATCAGCATGTAGGCAGCAGAGGTAGGGTCAGGTGGTGAAGCCTCAGCCCTGCATAAAACAGCTGCGAGTGGAGAGGCCCTGAGTTTGAGTCTCAGTCCTGGTAGATTCCAAGAGCTCCTTTTTGAGACACTCTTCCCCTGATCTTCCCTCCCCTTTGCTTCATAATTGGAAAAGTTGAAGCCCAGAGATCTTAAAACAGCAGGTTAGGGCCGGGAGTTTGGCCTAGTGGTAGAGTGCTTGCCTATCATGCACGAAGACCTAGGTTCAATTCTTCGGTACCACATACATAGAAAAAGCTGGAAGTGGGGCTGTGGCTCAAGTGGTAGAGTCCTAGCCCTGAGAAAACCCAAAGACAGTGCTCAGGCCCAGAGTTCAAGTCCCAGCACTGGCAAAAAACAAAACAAAACAAATAGCAGGTTACTTTCCCATGCCCTTCTCATAGGAGACAATGAAAGATCGTTGAGAGATCTAAAAGGGGAAACTGAGTTCCTCACAGGAACTTTCTGCTTTCGCTCCTCTCCCTAGGGAAGGTGGTAGCTATGGAGAACAGCAAATGGGTTCCAGTTCAGCAGGCTCGGGCTGTCATGACGCTGGGGTATTTCCTTCCCTAACCTCAGGTTCATAGCAGCAGGAAACACAGGGCCTCCTGTCCAGCTGTCCCTTGTACTGCCTATGAGGACACATCAGGAGCCCTCAGAATGTCTCCATGGAAAAGCCCCCAGCCAGAGCCCAGCCAGATCTCACAGACCTGGTAATGACAGCTTGAGAACCAGCTGGTGGAAGCCAGCATCAGCAGAATGGGTAGAGGGGCAGGACTGGCTCGGGATGCTCTCTGCTCTTCAGGAATGCCAGCAAGCAGTGAAAGAGGAAAATTAGCCAGGTGTTGGTGGCTCACGCCTGTAATCCCAGCTATTTTGGAAGCTGAGATCTGAGGCTCAAACCTTGAAGTCAGCCCAGGCAGGGAAATCCATGAAATTATTTTCCAATAAATCATAAAAACCCAGAAGTAGAGCTGTGTATGTGTGTGTCTCAAATGGTAAGCATTAGCCTTGAGCACAAAAGCTTAGGGAACAGGACTGTACCCAGGCACTGAGTTCAAGCTCTACTACTGGCACACACCCAAAAAAGGCAGACATAAATGAAGTTAGCATTTCCTGCTGATTTTACTGCACATGGCGGGAGGCTAACACTGAGAGCACTGGCTTGGCAGCTTCCAGCTCCAGGATGGGACTTACCTGGGAGGGCTCTCCGCTCTATGGCATTGTCCCCACAAGTCCCCTCTTGATCAGGGCAATCTGATGTGGATGCGCTAGGAGAGTTCACCCGAAACTTCCTGGCTAGCTTTCATCCCCCCCCCTCACCCCACTTAAGTAGCAGGAAAGAAGACATGAGCTGAATACTAAAAAGCTCTATGGTTGGAGAACTGCCTCTCCCCACCCAGTCCTGAGCTGGCCCAGAACTTCAAAGCGAGAGGAAGCAGTGTGTCGGCTCTGGACGGGGCAGGGGCCCCTTGTAGCTGCTAACAATCCTGTGCCCAGCTCGTCCAGGTGTCCACGGCTGTACCCCGCACCCCATCCCCGCCCCGCCAGGTGTCCATGGCCTCACCCCCCTCCACTCCAGCCTAGGCTTTCATGTGGATCAAGGCCCAGAAGATGATAAGGCTCCTGACGGATAGATACACAGAGACTTTGCTGGTGATTTATTATTGGCTTTCTGCACCTGACGAGAACCACCAGGCCTATCAGAGGAGAGAAATGTATGCGCTCTCCTGACTCCAAGTGGCAGCCCCGGGCAAGCACATGATATCAAGCTGGGTTCAGGAACGCAGAGCCATGTGATCTGCAAGTGAGCCCAGGTCATAAAAGTGTCAGCACACAATATATTTCTTGTGAGGGATCTTCTCTGGGCCCTGGCTTGTGATGTCCCTCCTTGCCTGACAAGCCGAGCCCCGGCCGACATTGGCAGTCCTTAAGTTGAATCTCCTCTCTGCCTCTAATCCAGAGGTAGTGCCTGGCTGCCTTGTCTATCCTGGAGCCACTCAGGTCACACCTGGTCCCAGGCAGGGTGTAACAGGAAGAGATAACCACCCAGAGTCTGGGGTCTGGCAGGATGAATGGCAAGTATTATTCAGTGGGTTAGATGAGAACTTTTTGTTGGTGGTGGTAGTGGTGGTGAGGCTTGAACCCTGGGCCTGGGTGCTGTCCCTGAGCTCTTCAGCTCAAGGCTACCGCCCTACCCCTTGAGCTACAGCCCCACTTCCGGTTTTCTAGTGGTTAATTGGAGATAAGTCTCATGGGCTTTAGTGTCTGGGCTGGCTTTGAACTGCGATCCTCAGATCTCAGCCTCCTGAGTAGCTAGGATTAACAGGTGTGAGCCACAGCTCCCAGTTTAGATGAGAGAACTTTTTTTTGTGCCAGTACTGGGACTTGAACCCAGGGCCAGGGTGCTGTCCTTGAACTTTATGGCTCAAAGCTGGTGCTCTACCACTTGAGTCACAGCTCCACTTCTAGCTTTTTGGTAGTTCACTGGAGCTAAGAATCATATGGACTTTTCTGCTTGTACTGGCTTTGAATCTTGATCCTCAGCTTCCTGAGTAGCTAGGATTGTAGTCATGAGCCACTAGCACCTTAAGTGAGTTATTTCATCCTGAAAACCAAAATGCCAACAGAATGCAATGAATATTGGGTAGGTAAATGAGTGAAGAACAAAGCTCAGAGACATTGAGTTCCTTGTAGAAGGACACCATGTCCTTGATGCCACTATACCTAATGAGTCTCACGGAAGACTCCCTGACCACAGATTTAGGGGGCTTAGGGGTAAGACGAGCAGGAAGGATGTGGACTGAACCACAGAAAATGAGCAGCAGGATAGCATTAGAGATGAAGCTGGAGTCTGAAGTCTAAATTAGGCCACAGCAAAGAATTAAAGGTCTCCTGAAGCCAGTGCCTGAGCATGTCCAGAATGCAGCAGCGTTTGTTCTAGGAGTAGACTTGTGTTACTTGTGTAGCAGGGATTCAGCAGACAGGCAAGAAATTTACTTCCTCTTATGTCTGTCTACAAGTTGTGTTTCCACATCATTTAGAAGAATTTATTTTTTTTTCCTAGAGGAGAAAAATTTAGTACTCCTTCTGAATTACACCAACATGAAAGCTTACAGTGTCCCAACACGGAGGTACAAAGCCCTTCTGTCACAGAGACAAAGTTGTCTGTATTTAGGACTCAAACATGCTAGGCCAATCTTGCATCAGGATTAACGTGTATTAACGTGTAAAAGGAGCTCAAGACTTTCTAGGAGAGAAGATGCAAAGCACATTGTTTCCCAAGCTCTGAAAACAGAGTTGGCAGGCCCCGTAAGGATGCTCATAACAAAATGTAGAGTGATAGGGAGGACAATCTGACCTTCGAGATGAAGATAAGAAGGGGAATCTAGATGCATGTGCCCAGCTCAGTGCGAGAGGCACAAGAATTAAGATGATGGCTGGCCTTGATGTGGGGTGCACGATGAGAGCCATCTGCATCTCCAAGACCACCTGCTTTGGCATGGTGTGCACATGAAGGCCGGGGGAGGGAGAATGGCGGGCATTGAATGTGACCAGGAGAAACACATGGGGGACCCTTGCTATCCTTCCTCCAGCCGAACCTTCATGTCACAATCTAATCTGCACAGCATCAGTGTTCAAAACCAGCATCAAGGAGCCCAGTCAAGAAGCTGGATGATAGTTTTAAACTGGAGGAGCTGAGCATTCTCCAACAACTGGGTCTGGTGGCAAAAGGAGGAACCTGAGGAGGTAGGCAGGGCACGGAAAAGATAGAGATTGAATTGTGCCAATAACCAAGTCGGTATAAATGGTTCTTGCTTGTGGTGGATCCACTGGTTGTTGTTCCAATGTCAGAGATGAGTACTAGTACCGAGGCCACACACTCAAGAAGTATTTGCTCTTCTCCTGCAACTCCATTCTGCCACGACATTTGGGATCACTTTCCATTTTGTTTCCAACCATTTTACACATCTATATAGACAAAGCACTCCACTTAGCTTTAATCAGCCTTTTTTTTTCTTTCATTGCCTGTCATGATTTTAGCAAAGATCTTTTATAGGTGTGTTTGCCTGAAATATAGAATATGCATAAATAATTTGCATATATATCACATGATGATAATATAGAATATACATATATAATTTTCCCCAGAATATTTTTATATCTTGCAATATCCTTGCATGTTTTTAAAAGGCTTATATCTGTGTGTGTGTTGGGGGGGAATCAACAAAGAAATAAATACAGGAACACTTTTAAACTTTATAATAAATGAGCAGATTTTTGTGTGTTTTGCTGATGGCTGTTCAGAGTGAACCCCAAACTACAAGTCTGGCATTGCATTCAGCCAGTGGGTGGGTCATAAAGACAGAAATATACTGTTGTTCCTTGCTTTCTACAGAACACTATGAAGCTAAAGTTTCAAGACAGTCATTCTTTTTTGCTGTCTGTCACAGACATTTAGTATTCTAGACAGTTTACAGCAGGGGGCAGGAATCACCAAGATTAAAAATATTGAAAACAAAGGCGCTTTCTAATGAGAGGGCCAGTTTGTGGTTTGGATCTTGAGGACGAAATCTGAGACGGCTTCCTATTTGACCATAGATTCTCTACTTAGAAATGGGGAGAATCTTTTGTACCAGGACAATTTCAAAAGGCTGAAATCATTTACTCAGATGGCAGAAAGAAATTGAAAGTAAGCCTGATTCTGGTGTTTGAGGTGGAAACAGATACAATAAAATAACAGAAACAAGCAATTGGCAGTCTTTGAGCAGAAAGCTAGGGCAGTATTTTTTCTACAAAACAAAAACCATACATAGAGTTATAAGCTATAGTGTTCCAACTATTTAGTTTTGTCCATAAGCGATTACCACTCTACAACAAATGGATGTTCCAATAAAACTTTATTTCCAAGCATAGGTGACAGACTCGATTTGGCTCCCAGGCTATAGTTTGCAGACACCACCGGTTCCCCTAAATACTAAACATTTTCACCTGGGTCTAGGATTAGTTCCAACTATTGATCCATCTCAGTCTCTGGCCAGCTCCCAGGAAGAGGTGGCAGGGGCAAAGGGTCAAAGGTCAACATAGTACCCCCATGGCACTGTGTCTGGCCTATAAGTGTCACTCTATTTACTGGCTACTAAATGACCAGACAGAGGAATGGATAGATCTCTAGGCACCGATGGAGCTCTAGGCACGGATGGTTTAGTTGTCTTAGTTGTCCCAGCATAGTTTGGAGCTCTGGGTGAATCACCAGCCTCAATGACAAAGCCACATTCAATTTTCTTTGCCAAAGTCAGGAGTGGCATTAGCAATAAAGTCAAAGGACTGTGTTCTGGTGAAGTGCTCCCTACCTCAACTGCTTGGACTGCTTTTGTGATCCAAACCCATACTGAGTGCCTTGGTTTCAGCATAGCACCCTTTCCTGTAACAAGGCAAGAGCCAGCGTAGCATCCCTTGGTCAGTGGAATTGCGGGATCAATGTTCAGTGGGTGGAGGCAACTGGAGTGCAGGGAAGGCCGCTGCATCTGAGGGTCTTAGAATACCTTCTTCAGGTGGGGACTTGACATGTTCTACCCATGTGAACATTCCGGTTGCAGGAATGCCCAGAGTGGGGGGAATTGTCCAGGAGCAGAACTAAAGCATGAATGTGGGCTTTCAGGTTGGTCATCACTTTCCTGGAGGTAGAGGAGTTTTGAGACACTCTCCCCTGAAATTCTCAAGGATAGCGCATTCTGGAGCAGGAGGAAGTGATGGCAGCACCCCTGCTCAGTGGCCACTGTGGTTTTTCTGATGGGCCATGGCTTGCCCCTGGCCTAGGCTTCCTTGCCCGATTCCCCATCCACACAGGGAGAGGTGCTGAGCTGGCACTCACGGCTCACCTGGACAGCCTCTGGTTGCTGAAAGGCTGGATGGAGAGGCCTCTAAGACAGCCTGATGGATCGTCTCATAAACACAGCCCGCAGGAAGGAAAGAGAAAATTATGCCAGCAGAATGCACTTATGAGAAATAGATACGTGCGGTGCACAGAGAAATGCTTTGATATTAAAATGTGTGGGGGGGGAGTAACTTAAAAAGGCATGAAAAATGATACCGACCACTAACTAATCAACATTCCTTTGCGAATGCAGCTTCAGTTCCTAACCAAAAACACATCCTCCGCTATTGTCTTGTCTGGAGCCAGATGCAAACATGATTAATTAAGTTTCAGGCGAGGAGTGGCTGGGGGATGGTCAGGAAGATGGCTCTCTGAGGATCCTTTTTGTATCCAGGTCAGGGAGAATGTCCAGGCATGGACAGTCACAGCGTCTAGAGAGTGGCCTGTCCCAGGTGGCAAGGATGGATGGGCCGGTGGTGAGATAGCAGAGAGAGCAGGGGCTTCCGCCCCCCTCTTGTCACAGCCCAGCCCCCCTCACACCAGCAACAGCACACAGGGTGCCTTGTTGGGAGACCTATCCGCCCTCCATACTGTTGCCGAGCAGCTTAGGATCTGGGGCAAGCTGCCTCCATTTCCCACTTGTGAAGGGAGGCTTGGGATGAAAGGCTCCATAATAAAATTCTCTTCCGCTTCTGACTTGATGGTGGTACCTACAGTCGCTCCCACACTGCATGATTCCATGACATCACTGATGGCTGGGCACAGTCATGATAGGCATCAGCCTTGAGCAACCTAGGGTCATGGTGGGGATGGGAAGGGTGTGAGATGAGTATGGCTGGGGTCGGGACTGACCTGCACTGTCCAGGGATGTGACCTTGGCTCATCCACCCCTGGCAGTCTCCAGATTCTCAACAAAGGACTGCTTTGCTTCTTCATGCCCATCAGAGAGTGGAAACACCAAGTCCAATGCAGTTCTGACCAGCAGATTCTGGGGCGACAGATGAAGAGATGCCCATACAGTAGGAGCTGAGAATATTGTTTATTAAATAGCTAATATTCCAGTTCTTGAGTATAATACCAAGAACTTCCCGTCCAATTTTCAGTCTTTCATATGGGGTAGTACCAGTGCAAAGTTTAATGAGTTATTTCCTTATTCTGCTTCCTTCCAAAAGTATTTAGTCCCTCTTGATGTCAGGTAGGAATGTATATTTTAGACTACTGGCTGCACACCCTCAAGCACTGGAACAACTGAATTGCCTGGTTCAAGCTGTTTAATTTTCCTCAGTTCCAGAGGAATTACTTGTCCATGTGTGTGATTCCATCATTGACAGTGTCTATAAAGTATGCAGCATCCTCTTGCTAAGACGGGAACCACGTTAGACATATCATCTCCCATCCATCTTCATGTTTTCAACAGAAGTTTGTTATGCCCACCTCCCAGATGGGAGTCACGGGGCCACTTGCTCGGGGACCCAGAACCACAGAAGCTGGCAGTGGCACCAGGCATTAAGTATTTCCTGCTTTCTCTTCCATCGCCACTCTGAAGTGACTTTTCTGGGCAGTGTCACAAACAGGAACATGTGTAACAGGGAATTAGACTCCTGTTCCCTGGCTCAAGTCCAGGACATTAAAATGAGCATCACTGTTATGAAATGCATCCTAAGAGTCATCTACTGTTCTGAATGTAATGTGAGGTAAAGCTGATCTTCCATGGAGACACTGGACCATCCCATCCCACAGACAGTGCCATTCAGAACATGTCCATGGCAACTGGACCCCTAGAGTGTGCAGAGGCCTAGAAGAGAAGACATGGAGGGGGTAGAGGTGGAGCTGTGGCTCCTGGCATGAGCAGAGACCAGTCTTGCATATGTGTGGGTGCCATGCTCCAGCTGGCAGATCAGGAATCCGCTGAGGACTCCTCTCCTCACCCTTTCACTCCACATTTTCCAGGGGACTTGGCCTTGATGTTGGCACTTTGGTCTCTTTTGCTCTTGTTCTAGGAATCCCTCCCAATTCCAAGAATAACTTGGATTTTCTTCCCTCATGACCTAAGCCACAGCACTGGGCTATTTATCTGCATCTCCAGGCCTGGGCCAGGAAAAGAACCTGCCAGCTCCCCAGTGCAGGCTGAATCTCAGTGTAAAGAAATGAACTGAAAGCCTGGGCCAGTCTCCTGCTTGTCGCCCTGACTCAAGATCTCCTTAGTGCTGGAAGGGTCCCTGAGTCACCTGACCACTTGCTCCTCTTAGGTGAGGGTCTGGACAGGCTCTGGGCCTGGCTGGCCCTGGAAGGTCCCTGCTCCCTGTCTGCGGCATGCCCTTTTCATCACTGGGTTTGGTTTGGTTTGGGGTAAAGTAAGGATATTCATCCACACTGGTGTGCAGAGAATCAAGCACCACGCTGACCATTTTCCTGCAGGGTACAGAACACTCTGGGCAAGTTTGTGCTGCAGGCACATCTCCTGTGTCCTGGATGAGAAAACTGGCAGCCCACACACACTTAAGTCCTGTGGAGCCTCAGCGGTGGAGAGAGGTCATGACTAGCGTGGAGGCTCACTCAGGGTGCTGACTCCAGACTCAGAATCCCCTAGACAAGCGCCAGGTAAGAAAGCCCACCTCGCCTGCCGTGCAGCCTACATCGGGCTGCCTTTTTTTTTAAAGGGTTTGAATAAATAATTGCAAGAAGATATAGGTTTTCTCAAGTCAAATCTGTCACATATCCATTTTGTTGTTATTTCTGTTATTTAAAAAAAACATAGGGGCCGGGAGCATGGCCTAGTGGTAGAGTACTTGCCTAGCATGCATGAAGACCCGGGTTTGATTCCTCATTACCACATACACAGAAAAAGTTGGAAGTGGTGCTCTGGCTCAGGTAGCAGAGTGCTAGCCTTAAGCAGAAGTGGCCAAAGACAGTTCTCAGGCCCTGAATTCAAGCCCCACAACTGGCAAAAAAAAAGAAAAAAGAAAGAAAGAAAAGAAAAAGTAAAGCCCACTTATGAAACTATTACTCACTTTTATCATAATATTTTTAAAAATTAAAAAAAAATGTAAAGCCCACCCTTAGTTGTTAGACTGGCTCAAAATTCAGACTTAGGACTTAAGTCAGGATGGGTTGGGATGTCAGGACATCAGTTGCAGATCTGAACCAGAGGCTGCATGCCATGACAGCCCAGGCCCCAAGTGACAGCAATTCCTGACTGTGTTTTCAGCCTTGGGACAAGACACAGTTAGGGAGGAAGAATGATGGGAGAGGCGACTGACCAAGAAGCACTGAACACAAAAACGGAAATGTTAAATTGTGATCACCGCCTCCTCCTTGTGCAACCATCTGAAGATTAAAACAATTAAAAACATAAAAATAACAGAACACCATTTCGGTACAATTTCCAATAAAAAAAAATGTCACATCGCAGATGTGCAGATGGCTCACACCTGAAATCTGGGCTACTCAGGAGGCTTTGGTCTAAGGATCATGGTTCAAAGCCAGCCCAAGCAGATAATTTCCTGAGACTCTTACATCCAATTAACCACCAAAAAGCCGGAAGTGTAGCTGTGGCTCAAGTGGCAGAGCATTAGCCTTGAGCAAAGCAGCTTGTGAACAGCACCCAGTCCCTGAGTTCAAGTCCCAGAACCAGCACCAAAATCCATAGTATTTCTTTCTCTTTCTCTTTTCTCTCTCACTTTTCTTTTTGCTGGCATTGAGCTCAGTTTTGCACATGCTCAGCTTGCTTGCTCGGCTGGTGCTCTACCACTTGAACCAGGTCCCATCCCTGCTTTTTGATAGTTATTTTGGGGATAGAGCTGCACAGATTTTTCTACCCGAGCTACCTTTGAATCCTGCCAGGTTTGTGTTGTTTTCTGTAAAACAATTTATGAAGGCCTTCAAATATAGTATTGTATGTGAATGATCGTTGTTTTATAATTGGTCTATTTCAAAATTCAGTAAATAATTCTGATAATGCCTTCAATATATGTACACAAGCTGGACGCAGTGGCTCACGCCTCTAATCCTAGCTACTTAGGAGGCTGAGATCTGAGGATCAAGATTCAAAGCCAGCTTGGGCACAAAAGGAACTTCAACACATCTCCAATTAACCTCTAGAAAATGGGCAGTGGGGCTTGGCTCAAGGATAGGGTGGAAGCCTTGAGCTGAAGAGCTCAGGGACAATGCCCAAGATGAGTTCAAGCCCCATGACCCACAAAAAATAATATATATATATATATGCACACAATACTTAACTTTTTATATTTGGGAGAAATATGGAAATATATTTCAAAACTGTATTCTTTTTTAAATATTTTTTCTTATGATTAATAGAAGGGTTACATTATATTCACCAGATAGAAGGTGCATAACTTCACAAACATTGATACCCTTTTTCATGACATGGTCTCCATTTCCCTCCCACCCTCCCCCCACTTATCTTGATTTCCCCCTTCCCTATCCAATTTCAAATAACCAATTAAGCACATATAAAATATATCAGATAACAAGGTGAAATATTGTAACAATGTGAGATAACCAAGGGATGGCAAAAGCGATGAGAGATAACATAGTACATTAAGGACAACAGTCACTCATTATACGGCTTTGGTTTCCTTATCCTGGAGGTCCTTACATTTAGTGTCATACTATTTGGCCTGATGCCTCTAGATTTTGTCAAAACTGTCTTCTTAAAAATAGTAAACATCAGCCGGGCATGGTGGCTCATGCCTGTAATCCTAGCTACTCAGTGGGCTGAGACCTGAGGATCATGGTTCAAAGCTAGCCCAGGCACTTTTTAAAAAGTCTGTGAGACTCATCTCCAATTAATCACCAGAAAACTGGAAGTGGTGCTGAGGCTGAAGGGGTAGGACGGTAGCCTTGAGCCGAAGAGTTCAGGGCCCACATACAGGCCCAGAGTTCAAGTCCCACAACTAACAAAAAAAATAGTAAATATCAAAAAACAATTCAAAATGGTGTTCCTAGCCTCAGTATCCCTGGAGCAGGGTGACATCTACCTATTGTTACTGAGTGGGAATTTATTCAGTAGAACAGTAACTCTTTGCTCTGTTGACTAAACGAGACTGCCCTGGTCAATTAGAAGGATGATTTATAAATAAAGATGAAAAAAGATCATTAGTTCCTCCATTTTTCCCTTGTTTTTCTCTCTGTTGATTCAGGGGTTTAAACTCAGGGCTTTGCAGTTGCTAGGCTTACTCTCTATCACTTAAGCCATGCCTTCAGCTCTGTTTTTTTGACTGCATTAAAAGTTTTTTTTCCTGCCAGTCATGGGGCTTGAACTCAGGGCCTGGCCACTGTCCCTGAGCTTCTGTTTTGCTCAGGACTACCACTCTACCACTTGAGCCACAGTGCCACTGCCAGCTTTTTCTGTGTATGTGGTACTGAGGAATGGAATTCAGGGCTTCATGCGTGGTAGACAAACACTCTACCACTAAGCCAAATTCCCAGTCCTGCTCTGTTTTTGAAGATAAGAGTCTACTGCACTTTGCTGCCCTGGCTTACTTGAAATCATGATTCTCAAATCTCACGCTCCTGAGTAGCAAAGATTGCAGGTGCGAGCCACCAGCAGCTGATTTTAAGTTCCTTAAAATGTATTTCCCTTAAAATGCAGCACACTCTTTCGGATACATGCTGAGTATCAAACGGGCAAGGCAGCCACGCAGGGATTTGTATATCACTCAGAACAGCGGCCAAGCGCTGCTGCTTCCAAGGAATTTACCATCTCATACAGATCAGAAAGGAAGAATTGGGCAGGGGTCTCTCAAAACAATGGAGGAAAAAAATCTTTGAGAGCAAAATATATTTTGCTAGTGTCAGAAACTTGCTCAACTTCTTTCTAAAGTAACTGAGGATAGATTTAAAAGAGGATAAAGATAAAGTATTTGATGGATTGTTAATCCATGGTAGACAGAATAAAAATCTTTAAAGATTTTGATGTTTGCTTACCTTTTTAATGTATGAGCCAGAAAACTCACTAAATAGAAGATAAGTGAGCCAAGCACGGAGAAATTGTGGATTTCTAAGGATATTAGCCACTTGAAATATCATCATAACCAATGCCATGTCCTAGGTAACCACACAACAGAAATGCATTCTTTTGAGGTTCTGGAGGTTGGATGTGCCAGCATGGTTGATTTTTGGTGTTGGGTCTGCGTCCGTGGAGTAGAGCGCCACTTTCTCACCCTGCTCTCACATGGCAGGAAGAGACAGAAAACCAATTCTGATGCTGCCTCACTAGGGACATTCATCCCATCACACGAGCCCCTTCCTGACTTAACTTTCATTTCATTACTTCCCAAAGGCTCCATCTTCAAACACCCACGATAGAGTTTAGGCCATAGAAGCAATATAAAATTGTCAAGTACAAAATCAAAGCTAACCTCCCCAGATTATATTAGGACTTCGAAGGTGCAATCCCTTGTTTATAATCTGAAATGATAAAACCTCAGCTCAAAGAAACTACGAGTTCAAAATCACCTAAGAATGAAGAAGTGTGTGGACTCCGGCGTCCTCTCACACCAGGCCAAGGCTGCTCCCTTCCATCCACGGATGCCTTTTGAGAACACACCCTCTACGCGTGGACGGCGGCACTCAGAACTTGCCATTGGAACAAAGTCCAACCTACCACGGGCAGCAATGGAAATTTGGGTGTGATGGCTAAAGGCCTTGTTTCCCACGTATTCTTGCACACGTCATCTGCCCGGCCTGCAGCTGCCCTCAATCCAGAGACTTCAGGAAAAGGGAGAAGAATCATCAGCTCTCTGGCTTTACAAAGCCTTTTCCAGAAAGAGCACAGAAAACACGTGAAAGGTGATGGGAGTAGGCAGCCTCTTTTTCTCTCTCCCCTTTTCTGTGCCCTTTCCAACTCTCCAGGCAACAGGTGAGACCCTCTGGGCGGGGTACAGAAAGGAGAGTTGAAGGAGAAGCAAGGAAGTCAGAGGTGGGGTACAGTTGAGCTTCCTTCCATTCTCCCCTAATCATCAAAATCACAGATGTCCCTGTGTCTACCAGGAAGAGACACTGGGAGACCTGAGAATGGGTCTTAATTCATACAAGAACTTTTCAGGGAAATGAGCCAGACCCGTTACTGTATGTGGATGGGGTAAAAATGGCAGCTAAACATGATGGAGCCAGGGGCCATCTCGAATTCCTTTATGTTGAAGGTATGCAAAGTTCTGAGAGAAACACGAAGGCTGTTGGGAGAGTCAGCCCATGGTGCCTCAAGCGGGGCCACTACTGTGCACATGGGGTCCTAAGAATGGAGACCCAGCACAGAACTGCTGAAGTTCTGGGAGGGTATGGCTGCAAATTGGAGGACTGCCACACTGCAGGAGGAAATCCTGTCTAGAGTCAGGACAGGAGAGGCCCAAAGCTGCTCTTCAACAGAGCCCCAGTGCCAACCAGGCTGCGAAGGGGATGTGCAGCCCAGCCCCCCTCCCCCCTAGTATTTGAAAAGACAGGCATTCATTGATGAACAGTGTTCTCTCTATTGGAAGAAACACTAAAGATAGGAGAAAGTAGGAGAAAATCTTGACCTCAGGTTGGTTATACAATGTCCCATTGTGGCTTGTAAACTCATGGATTTACAGGAGTTTACTCAAACATAATTGCATCCAACTAGGCCCCAGTGGTTCAGGCCACAGTCCTAGCTACCCAGAAGGCTGAGATCTGAGGACTGCAGTTCTAAGCCAGCCCTGGCAGGAAAGTCTGTGAGGGTTTCTTGACCAGCCAAAACCTGGAAGAGGAAGTGACCAAGTTCCAATCTTGAGCAAAAACAAAGGAACACACACACACACACACACACACACACACACACATGAAAAAAAAAGAAAAAAGGAAGAGCATTACATCCTGAGTTTAAGGCTTAGTATCAGCATTCACAAAAAAATATATATATGTGTTTCTATATCAATTTAAATAAACATTCAAGGTGAAAGTAGGGGTAGACATAAAAAGAAATTTACCTCTCCTGCCCTCCTTTGTCTGGGTTTTGTAAAATGGATAGTTGTTACACTGGCTATTGTTTATCAAGTGCAATTTTTATACCAAGTTTTTTATCATCTCATTTAACCATAACCTTTCGATGTTTCTATCTACTGGCTCCATCCTATGAAAACAGAAGGATGAAATTCCCCATGAATCATCACTGACTAATCATTAGGAAAGCAAGAATTTGTATATGTAATCTATATGGCTCAAAATTATCAGAGAGGACTACGAGTTTGGCCTAGTGGTAGAGTGCTTGCCTCGTATGCACGAAGACCTGGGTTCGATTCCTCAGTACCACATATATAGAAAAAAGCCAGAAGTGGTGCTGTGGCTCAAGTGGTAGAGCTCTAGCAATGAGAAAGCTCAAGGACAGTGCGTAAGCCCTGAACACAAGCCCAGAACTGGCAAAAAAAATTATCAGAGAAAACAATTTACCTAGTTAACAATAAACATAGCTGAAATAAAACTAGAGCTCATTTTTATAACAAAATATGCATCTCCCTATCTTGGTTGTGTAAATGCACATTAATACTGAGAATGCACTGAAACCCTCTCCCGTCTCCTCTTCACAGAGCTCCATATAGATTTGACCCTGTCCTTTGCTATCTCAGGGATGAGCAAGCAGGTCAGGAGGTAGCCTCTTGACCTGGGCTGTAAACAAGAATCCACCCTGAGTTGGCAGCTATGTGGGACTTCTGATGTCCCAGTGGCCTTTTGCCAGGCCACTGTGGGCTCACCTTTCCTCCAGTTATTTCACAGCTTCATTGGACTCATTGTCCCTGGGCTCTGCTCTACTCTGAGTTCAGTCTATGACTCTGATTCCCCCTTTTCTTTAGGATCATTTCATTCTCAGGGACTCTAGAGATAATCTTCCCGACTCCTGGCCTAGATTAGGGTGACTCTGCTCTATCTCAGGAGGGTGGTGAGTTTGATCCTTGTGGGACATTCCTCTAAATGATGCTCCCCCCAAACTCAAACCTTAAGAAAACACAGAGCCAAGATCAGAACTACCATTTTAAGTTTTCTATTCAGTATTCTTGACACTTATACCACAATGAGGTCCCTAAGCAATACAAGTAAGCACCTCTCCTCTTTGTTCTATAAAAACTGACAAAAAGAGAACAGAATTGGCAAATGGGGAACAAAAGATACCCTTTGTTTCTGGTGGAAGGCTGACTTGGAGGATCTAGCTCCATCTACCAGTAACCTGCCAACCCTACAGTGGAATTTGGAAAAAACAAAACAAACAAACAAAAAAAAACCTCTTCCCTGGGAGACAAAGGAAGAATAATCAGAGCTGGGCACCATCATATGCCCCAGAGGAAGAAGCCAGACAACTAAACTGTAACTTTAAACACAAGGAAACATCATGAGAGAAGTACAAATGTTCCTGTAATACATCGTATTTATTTACTATCAATCTAAGTTAGGATTCATCCTACTCACTCTATTTACATACATGTAGGTAGCTGTGCCTCTTGTTGCTCTGTGGACAAAAGGAGAGGTAATTTTTCTATCCTTAAATTATGAAATGAGGTGAGATGGGGTGTGACAGAAGAGTGACAAAGCAATCCCAAAATCCCACCAGGAACTCAGTCACTACTTCTGCCCAATGTAAAGTTGACCTGACTCACTCTGACATAAGAAAACCTGTGCTTACCAGTTTTATTAATTAATAAGAGACTGCATTATTTCTGATTAAAATGTCTAAGGAACTCAGTGTTTCTGGAAAATTCATCTGTTTGAAATATCTGGATCTTAAATATGTGGCCATTTTAGCATTTTCCCATTGGGTTACCAAATTTGGCTTCCTACTTGCTTCTTGCAGCTATTGTTCAATGCACAATGAATGTTTAAAGAATAAGAATTGATAGATGGATTCCTCCAACTGATTGGCAAAGCCTTTATAAAGTAGGTGGAAGGCAGGAATGGTTCTCATCATTCCCTGTCTCCACCATCTTGATTCATCTACAGTGAAAAAGAAGGAGGGTGTGGGTGTAGAAATGTGTATGGGGGCCTGTATGTTTCTGTATTTCAAATTGCATTTTTTTGGTTACATCTCCAATGAGATGATTAAAGAACTTTAGCTCTTTGCAACTAGCTCAGCCAAAAGTTTGACTATGCCTTGCTTTGTCAATATGGTTCTCATTTGCTTTCAACCTCATTCATTTCTTATTATTTGTCTTTCAGAGAAAAAGGCAGTAAGAAAAATCAACCTTGGGCTTCGTTAATTAAGGCCTGCATTCTTGCTGGTATATTTCAGGAAGACAATCGTTCACATTTACCTCACTCTCTAGAAACCTTATAATGTGGTTCTATTCATTCATCAGGGCTCGACGCACAGCTTCGGGGCCCATCCCAGTTCATGGGTCTTTAACTTTTCATATGGTATCATGGACATCTTTTCACTTTACAAAACTTTTATTTCTGTCTGCCGAGATCCTAAAAGCAACCACTACAATAAATCTCTAGCTCTTCCTTTGGGAAGAAGATAAGAAACAAGGATTTTATCTGATCTTTATGGTTTTTTATCAGTACAAACAAAGAAACAAGGATGGTAAAGTTAAATCTTTCTCTCCCCTCACTCTGAAATGCCAAGCATCCTGGTTCTCATTCCTTTGTTTACTTGGGGTCTGACATCCTAACCCATGGCAGTTCAGTCTCCGTTTTCTCAATGGACAAAATAAAAGCATTGAATTTCAGAGTTTTTTCCCCTCCAAATATGGGACTGCATTTAGTCAGGAAGAGAAGGCCTATGCCTACCCTCTGGTCTCTTTTCCTCTTAGCATTTATGCCTCTGGAAAGAAGAGAAGTGTGCTTCAGAAATTTTACTGAGCCCACTTCGTCATTTCTACCAATAGAAAACATACAGGCTGAGATATTTTAAGGACAGATCTTTAAGGAAATTTCAGTTCCTCTGCTCAGGGAACTTGTGAAGGCCTGGAGTTGGTGGATCACATCTGTAATCCCAGATACCCAGGGAGTAGAGATCTGTGGATCCCAGTCCAATGCCAGCCCAGCCAGGGCAGGTGCTGTGGGGACTGGGAGAAGATCTTAGAACTCATATCAAAGATCTTCACACACACAGAGCAAGACAGATGTGGACCAGAAAAGGAAGATGTAGGAAGAGTGAGAAATGGAGATGAACTCTGCCCCCTCGTGATGTTAAGGTGCTATACTGTTGCTTTAGCTGGCTCTTGTTTTGTATGACTAGTCTTCAACAAGTGGTCCTCTAAGCACAGCTGTCATGTGAAACCCAGTCCATATGAAGAGCCACAGAGTCCAAGCACCTGAGAACACGTGTGGGCCAGGTCCACTGTCAGTCCTGCCCGTTTGGACTAGGGATTGGGATGCAAGCAGCCCGAGTGAGCAGAAACACGGAATTCCTCTTAGCTGAGATGAAGATCAACTCACCAGTTTGGGTCCCAAGGTATTGCAATGGAAGGAGCATGAGGTGGACCAGCACAGGAGACTGAGAAACAGCAGTGAGATGAGAGCTGAACTGACAGAAATAGATCCTAAGGTTCAGCAGAGGAAGACTTCCTACGAGGCAGTGAATCTGATCTCATATGCTATTGCCAGCTCAAGATGAGAATGGAAAATTCAATCCTGGATTTAAGAATTGTTTTCAACTACCCAAATAGAAATAAAAACTTGATTTGAATAGTTTTGGGAGGCAATGATAACAGACATGTCTTGTCTAAAAAGAAACTTGAAAATAAAGTCAAGAAAAGGTTTTGGCATTTGGAAGGTTAAACAATGGGTTATCTGATCCTGCTGATGGCATGGAAGGATCGCACTATTGATTGTTTTCTAGAATAAAAGCTAATGCTCATCAAGCTCTAAAGCAGTACCAGCACTTTTTATTTTTCATTTGTTTGGTTTTCACATAGAGGTGGGAAAAACTTTTTTTTCTTCCCTGCCAGGATCCATTTGGAAATTTACTACAGCATCCCTGTGCCATACAAAATCATCCCTGCAGATGGATGGGCTGAGAAGCTGGTAGGAAGCAGAAAGTGTTTGGACCTTGCTCACCCCTGCAAGACGATTGCTGCAGGGAGCTTCAGCAATTTGGCCAATGATGTACAACCAGGAAGAGCAGAAGGCGAAATTCATACCGTTGGACGGGCTCTCATGTCCGAACCCACACTTACACGGAACACTGAACTGGTTCTTTGGTTGTACCAGCTTGTGAAATGGGGCTTTCTCCTCCAGTAGCTACTGTGCCACTCAGTTCCAGTCACTGCCATAGTGGAAAGCAGAGGAACTGGGAAGCCCCCTAGATCCCAGCTCTCTCTCATCTCAACACTCATTCAGATTCTCATGCCATGATCTTCTGTTGTCTGATCTCTATTCTAAAGCTTTCCAGACCATAGCCACTTCTACCAGAGGTGAATAAACACTGGAGTGATGATGGTGATCAAAGTTAAGGGGGCCCAGGTAAGCCAAAGGTGACACCAGCCTTGGGAGACAGAAACAGCCCTAATAGATCCTCCTATCTCTGATAAGGCTCACTGCTGAAATCAAGACCAGGCTCTGAGGTCATAAGGCTCCTTGTCCTTCCTGCTTTAGTCTTTTCAACAAACAGCTTCTCACAGGAGCCAACATTCTGCATATCTGCGTTCCCATCCTTCACACTCACGGAACTTGACTATACCACCTAGATACCTCCCATCAAAGAAATAGAAAAACCGGACTCCAATGAATTTAAAGGCAATTCCTCTGTGATGCTGTCTGTCATGAACCCAGGGCTTCCTCACTCTATGCCATCCTCACATGCTGGCACATGCTAAGACAGCTCTCCACACTGTCCAGGGGTGGCTTGTTATGAATCTGAAATGTTCCCCCAATGACTCATGTTTAAAGACGTGGTTGCCAGGCAATGGGACTTCGGGGAATGACTGGATCATCTAGTGCTAACTTCATCACTGGGATAAACCAGTGTGTGATGAGTGTGATGGCTCATCTTCCTTGGCAACTTGACTGAATTGAGATACCTAGGGGATTAGTAAATTACAACTCTGGGTGCATCTGTGATGGCATTTCTAGACAATTTGGTCACAAGGACTCTGATCTAATGATGGATTCATAATAGGAGGTTACTATAATGTTATTATCTGGAGATGGTAAAGGCAGGAGGTGGGACCTCTCACTGGAGATGTTTCCTTGGGGCTACATCCTGCCCTGGCTGCTTCCTGTATTTTCTTTGCTTCCTGATCACTATTATGTAAGCTATTCACCAGTACCTCACTTCTGCATGGACAGAACCCACCGAAACAAGGAGCCACACTAAACAATTCCTCCCTTGTTTCTCTCAGGAACCTGGTCACAGCAGCAATCAAATTAATACAGATGAGTCCATATCTGGACAGATACTCTGGAGGTAGGACTTGGTGGGAGGAAGGTGGCTTGTCTGTGATGGTTCCCCCATGGATGCCCTGCTTTACCACTGCTCAGAGACAGTGGGGCCATGGACTGAAACCTCTGAAATGGGGCCAAAATAAATCTTTCCTCTCATATTTATTACAATGATGGAAGCATGGTAACACACAGTTCTAAGAATAAGAAAGTCAATTAATGAAATTGGGAGACTCTTAACAAATCTGACCAAAAAAGAAGGGAGTAAACCCAAATAAATGGAAATATCATGACAGAAATGACTAAGATCCAGAGCATCATAAGGGAATACTTTTCAAACCTTTATCCCAACAAATTTGAGAGTCTAGAAAAGATGGACACATTTCTAGCCAATGTTAACATACCTAAATGGAACAAGAAGATCTAAACCAACTAAACAGACCTATTTCAAGTAATGAAATAAAAATGGCAATAAGGGACTTCCCATTCAAGAAAAGCCCAGGGCCTGATGGATTCACAGCTGAATTCTATAAGGCCTTCAAAGAAGAACTCACACCAATACTCCTCAAGCTCTTCAATGAAATTGAAAGCAAAGGCTCTTTGCCAAACTCATTCTATGAACACAGCATAACCTTCATCCCCAAACCAGACAGGGACTCATCAAAGAAAGAACTATAGATCTATTTCTTTGATGAATATTGATACAAAACTTCTCAACAAAATACTGGCCAATCGTTTTCAACCACTCATCAAGAAATATACACTATAATCAAACTGGATTCATCACAGGGGCGCAAAGCTGGTTCAATATATGCGAGTCAATTACTATAATTCATCACATCAACAGGAGCAGGGACAAGAATCACGATGGTCTCCATAGATACAGAAAAAGCACTTGACAAGAATCAGCACCCCTTTAGGCTAAAAGCTCTGGAAAAACTAGGAATCCATGGAACATTTCTCAGTATAATAAAGGCTGTGTATGACAAATCCACAGCTAGTATTATACTTAATGGCAAAAACCTAAAGCCATTTCCTCTAAAATCAGGAATGAGATAAGGATGCCCACTCTCTCTGCTTTTAATATAGTATTAGAATTCCTAGCCAGAGCAAGAAGGCATGAAGCTAATTGAAAGGACCTCCAGGATATTGAAACAAAAGCCATATAACGAATGATTGTTGTCCTTAATGTACTATGTTGTCTCTCATCTCCTTTGCTGTCCCTTGGTTATCTCATATTGTTATAGTATCTCACTTTGTTATCTGATATATTGAATTTATTTGTATTTGGTTATTTGAAATTTGATAGGGAAGGGGGGAAAACCAAGACGGGTGGAGGGTGTGGGGGGGAGGGAAATGGGTACCAAGACACGTGAAAGGGTATCGATGTATGTGAATTAATGCACCTTCTATCTGGCAAATATCATGTAACCCTTTTACTGATTACAATAAAAAAAATAAACTGCAGAGCTTCTGTATGGCAAAGGACATAGCTAGCAAGCTAAATAAAAAGCCAACAGAATGGGAGAAGATCTTCACTAGCCATTCAACAGACAAGGACCTCATATCTAAAATATAACTGCAGATCAAAATATTGAATCTCTCAAAAACAAATCCTCAAAGAAACAACCATCACATTAAAAGGTGGGCTAAAGACTTAAAGAGAGACTTCTCTGAAGAGGAAATAAGAATGGCCTATAGACACATGCAGAAATGCTCAACATCTCTGGCCATATAAGAAATACAAATCAAAGCAACTCTGAGATTCCTCCTCACCCCAGTTAGAATGGCCATGATCAAGAAATCTAATAACAGATGCTGGCCAGGAGGGATCGCTACTACACTGTTGGTGGGAATGTAAACTCGTTCAACCACTCTGGAAAGTAGTAGAGTGTTTCCTCAAAAGATTAAACATAGAGCTCCCCTATGACCCAGCAATCCCACTCCTGGACATTTATTTACTCTAATGTCCAGAAACAAAGCCACACTAAACTTACTAGCACAACGATATTCATTGCAGCACTATTTACCATAGCAAAGATATGGAACCAACCCAGATGCCCCTCAGTAGATGAATGAATCAAGAAGATATGGTATTTATATGCAATGGAATTCTATACTGCCATCAGAAAAATGACATCACTCCATTCATAAGGAAATGGAAAGACTTGGAAAAAATCATATTAAGTGAAGTAAGCCAGACCCAAAGAATGTTTTCCCTCATTTGTAATAGCCAATACACACCTAGGATTCTCCTAGCAGAGGATCACAATAGCTCAAAAGCTATGCAGATATGGTCATATAGGATGAGAGTAAACAAAATGATATGGATATGGAAACAAAAGGTTTATCTTTGTGATTGTTGTTCTTAATGTACTATGTTGATAATCACATTTTTTTTTTTTGCCAGTCCTGGCTTGAACTTGGGGGCATGAGCACTGTCCTTGGGCTTTCTCATGGCTAGAGCTCTACCACTTGAGCTACAATACCACTTCCAGCTTTTTTTCTATGTATGTGGTGCTGAGGAATCGAACCCAGGTCTTCATGCATGCTAGGCAAACACTCTACAACTAGGCCAAACTCCCGGCCCTGTGCTATGTTATTTCTTTTGTATTTTTTCCCCTTGGGGTTAATCTCATATGGTTACTCTATCTGAATTTGTTACCTGGTATATTATATATACACTTATTTGTTTATTTGAAATAGGGAAGGGGAAAAAACAAGATGATTAGGAGGAGGTGGGGGAGGAAAAGGGGGTCAAAAACATGAGAAGGGGTATCAATGTGCTAGAAGTAATGCACCCACTACCTGATGAATGTAACTGTAACCCCCTCTGTACTTTACCCCGCCAATAAAGCAAAAGCAAAACAAACAAATAAAAAAAGAATGAGAAAATCTTTTCAGAGGCTCCGCGGGATACCCTTTGCATACACTGTCCAGAATCAAGTACCATGCTCCTGCTCAGGCTATTCCTCCCATAAAAAATGGATTTCCAATGGTCCGACAAAGCAGCCTTTAACCAGAAAAAAACCTCATTCTGCTATTTTCGGCAAGAAATCAAGGCTCAGAGAAGCTGGTCATGCACCAAGTATTCCATAGCTCATGAGTAACACAGAGAACTATTCTGACTGAAAACATTGGGTGCAGCTTTCCCACAGGGTCCAAATCTGCAGACACTCCATCAAGTACCTTATATAAAATGGCATAGTCTGCATATAACCTACACACACACCCCTGCATCCCTTAAATCATCTCTAGCTTACTGTACCTGATACAAGACAAATACCAAAAAGTGTTCTATTGTACTGCTAAGGCACAAATGACCAAAAGAGTTATCTGTACATATTGAGTTCAAAATGAATTTACTTTAAATTAGTTTCAGTCCCAACTGTTTCAATCCATACATGTAAACCTTTAGAAAGAGTATTTGTACAGCTACCACAAGGCCTGACACTTAAAAGGCTCTCCTTAGGGCTTTTGTCTTATACCCTATCTGTCTGATCAATAGTGTAGCCACTTTCCACATGATGGTTTAAACTGAAAATGAAACTGTTAAAATGTAAAATTCCATCCCTTAGCGACACAAGCCACATTTCAAGCATCATTTGACACATGCCTCTGAAGACCTGGGAGCTGTCAGAGAATCTCTGGGGTTCTGTTGGGCAGTACAGCACTGTAGGTGCCTTTCTCGAATATTGTTTCCAGCCCCTTGGAAACCCAGAGGAAATATTCACCTGCTTTTAGGAGTGTTCTTCCTTTTTCCATTCTGCTAAGCAAAATAACCCAAGAGGAAGTTGGATCTTAGCAGAGACAGAGCCTACCCCTGGACTGTGGTGGGGCAGAAGGGGCAAGGACTGTTTCCCAGGAGCTGGAAGGAACCAGAGGCTCACTGCTCCCTGTCACTAGGAGCTCAGCCCTGGCTGCTGTGCAATGCTCCTGCTTGCTCTGGGGGTTCTGAGTGAATGGCAGTGATGACATTTTAATGAAAGGTAAATATTTACGGTCAGTCTCCAGCAGATGTGCTCCGTGGGTGGGTGGGTGAGTGAGTGAGCACAGGGCCAGGAACGATGGCTGCTCTGGATCTCACCTGAGCAATTGCTGTGCCTACACTTAGCCTTATTCTGAAATCAGAGCAGGCAGGGATCAGGGGATCAAGGTACTATTAGCAGCCCTCTGATTCCAGAAGGATGGCAGTGTGCCTGAAGCCGGAGCACTTTCCTTGGGCTGTCTTTGAAAACTTCCAGAGGCACAGTGGTCAGTGTCCTGAGGCACTGCTGGCATCTAGTGTAGCAACAGGGAAATGCAAACATTGGGTGCTTATGGGCAAAGGGAGGGCTCCAGCCACACCTTGCCTGCTATGGTAAGGTGGACCTCCAGGCCTCCTCCTTGACAACAGTGGCTGCTAGCAGCCAGAGGAGCTCTATAAATGAAAAGTTGTTTCTCCAGCTTGGTTCTCAACACTACCAGATCCATGCCCTTTCTTTCTAGAATAACTAATTATCACCCTATGACCATTCTAAAATTAAGTCTTATGGACATTTAAACCCTTGCACATTAAATATCATAAATATCATCTTAACTGTAATATAAAGCAGAAACCACAGAACTATTTGGTAAAAATATATTTCACTATATGTATGTTCGTACACCAACCAGAGCACATAATCAGACCATGTGTTTGCATCCGTATAAATTTCCTATTTGAATTTAAAAGAAGAATATCAGTAAGAAGTAGAAATTTATAAGAAGTCTAAGAAAATAAAAGAGCAGAATATACCAGATGAAAGGAAATGTCTTAAAGAAGAAATAGATGTAAAACATCACATTTCTTACATCTGGGTGAATGGAAATTGGAAATAAGAAAACAGAAAGAGGATCTAAGACATAAATGGAGACTAAGAATCTCAATGTGAGAATTTATGAAATGTCTCAAGAAATTTAAGTCTCCTAAGAATTGATGGGAATACAGAGAGCAAAGGAAGGAAATTTCAGTGTAAGATGAGAGCTGGTGCTCATTGATTTGCTACAAGTTACTGCAGAGGGCTTGGGATGTGGTTCAGCAGTCAGGCACTGCTAGCATGCATGCTTGGGTTTAATCTAGCACCACCACCAAAATTTAAAAAAACTGAACTCATGATGTTTGCAATATTAGCCAATACGACCGGGAACCTCTAGGAGGACGTGCCAAGTGAGGCTCTCGGTGACTTCCCTGCAGTATGCCCATGGATCTAGGGTCTACATTGTCTCCAGTGTGGAGATGCCCAGCAGTAGGGTGGCCCTGGATGAAGGTGTTGTGTTCATCCCCACTGATTGCTCCACACCACAGAAGAAGGATCTTAGCAGCCAGATTAAAGCGCAAAAAATGGTTGTGGATGACCTTTCTAACCTGAAGAAGAACAGGAAAGTATATAGGCAACAAGAAAAGAGCAACATTTCTTGCAGGCCAAACAGAAATGCTTTCAGAAAGTAACGATATCTTGGATGAACTAAAAAAAGAATACCAAGAAATAGAAAACTTGAAGATCCAAATCAAGAAATAATCACCCTCATTTCACATGACGATGTGTGGCATTTGTTGTTCTGTAAGCTTTTGTGCTGAGCATTTTAGTAAGAATTTGGAAGAAAATTTACTACATAGTCTTAAACGACGGGGACCCAATAGTAGTCAACAGTTGTTAAACTCTGATGCTGACTACCAGTGTATGTCCTCTGGTCATGTCCTTTACATCTCCAGCCTGTGGAAGATGAAAGAGGAAATGTGTTGCTGTGGAATGAAGTGGAATAAAGGTTGAGGCTGAAGAGAATGGTACTGAAATTATAATCATCTTTAAGCTTGTCAGAATGAATCTGGTATCTTGTCACTCTTCTCGAAAGTTCAAGGTCCTTGGGTCTTTTATGTATTATCAAGCCACCAGTCATTACTTATGGTTTGGTAGGGATTTTTTTGGTCACCGTAGCTTGATTTGGCATTTTAGTAATACAGGCAAGAATTTCTGCTACTCTTCAGTTGGCACTCAAACACCTGGAGTAGCAAATCAGTCGCAAGAAGTTCCAGTATCTGGAATTTTCAAAATTGATCTCAAATCTACTGTTATTTCTAGGTATGTGATTTGAAAATTGTATCCACGGAAACATATTTCTGAAAAGAATGTTAATAGCCTGCCTCAAATTTCAACTGGGTTACCGACATTTGTGTCAGTGGTACCAAATGAAGCCAGACTCTATGGTGAAAAATCCTATTGACTCCTTACATATAATGTTACCTGAAACTGCAGTGGAAATGCAGTGCAGAAATGGTTCCAGCATTCCACCTACAAGATAGACACTTCAGGTCTTTCTTGCCGATCAACTCATGAAAAAGGTGAAAAAAGTAGTTTAGCAGTTTATTGATGTCTTGAGTCAAAGGATGTGTCTTGTATTTAGTCAAGAGAAGAAAATCTGGTACCCAAAGAAGTTTTGAAAACCAGTAATAGGAAAGCCAAGTTGCTGTACTGTTTCTTGGAGGCATTGATTCCATGGTGACTGCAACTCTTGCTAAGCGTTATCTTCCTTTAGATGAACCAGTTGATGTCCTCAATGTGGCTTTTATGACTAAAGAAAGTAACAGGCCAACAAATTTTCATGAAGAAAGGAGTAAAGCCAAATATCTCTGTGAAATGCCCCCTGAAGGAGTCTCTAAGAATGATGATAGTTCTTATAGTGTATCAGATAGAATTATAGGAAGAGCTGGACTAAGGGAACTACAAGTTGTTAATCCTTCTCAAATTTGGAATTTTATTGAAATTAATGTTTCTCTGGAAGAACTGCAAAAACTAAGAAGAATTCAAATATGTCACTTAGTTCAACCTTTGGATACAATCTTGGATGATAGTATTGGCTGTGCAGTCTCATTTGCTTTTAGAGGAATTGGTTTGCTAGTGACACAGGATGACGTCATGTCATATCAGAGCGGTGCAAAGGGAATTCTTACTGGAATTGGTGCTGATGAACAGCTTACAGACTATTCTCCTCACCTCATTCATTTTTCAGACACTGGGTTTGGAAGGACTGAATAAGAAATAACAATGGAACTGGGTCGAATTTCTTCTAGAAATCTTGGTCATGATGACAAAGCTATTGGTAATCAAGGCAAAGCATCAAGATTTCCTTTTCTGGATTAAAATGTTGTCTCCTTCCTAAATACCCTACCAGTTTGGGAAAAGGCAAATTTGACTTTACCCCATGGGATAGGTAAAAAACTACTTCTATGCCTTGCAGCTATGGAAATTGGTTTCATGGCCTCCACTATTCTGCCAAAATGGGCAGTGCAGTTTGGATCCAGAATTGCAAAAAATGGAAAAAAATTAACGAAAAAGCATCTGATAAATGTGGAAGGCTCTTTATTTGTAAGGAAATGGAAAGACTTAGAAAAAATCATATTAAGTGAAATAAACCAGACTCAAAGGAACATAGGCTCAATGGTTTTCCTCATTTGTCATAATCAATAGAAAGTTTGGGCTCTCCTAGCAGAGATTTACAATAGAACAAAACCTAGATACGTAAGGCGCTAAATGAAAGGACCTCTAGGATATAGAAACAAAAGCCATATAATGAGTGATGTCCTTAATGTACTATGTTATCTCTCATCTATTTTGCTGTCCCTTGGTTATCTCATGTTGTTACAGTATTTTACTTTGTTTTCTGTGTATCTGCATATATGCGTATATGGTTATTTGAAATAGGATAGGGAAGGGGAGAAAACAAGATGAGGGGCATGGGTGGGGGGAAGGAAATGGGGACCAAGACATGAGAAAGGGTATCAATATTTGTGAAGTAATGCACCTTCTATCTGGTGAATATAATGTAACCCTTCTATTAATTACAATAAAAAATATGGAAAATGTGGAAGGCTCCCTATTTTTTAGAAAGCCTTTCTTTTGAAAGGATATTAAATCCTAATATGATCTCACATAATTTACTGAATATCAGTTATATAAAAATAAAGTATTCCATCACATTATTGTACAAAAATAAAAATAAATAAATACTACAAGTACAATAGTTATCTAGTCAATAAACACATGGAAGCTGGCGCTAGTGCCTGCAATTCTAGCTACTCAGGAGGCTGAGATCTGAGGTTAACAGTTCAAAGCCAGCCCAGGCACTAAAAAGTCCATGAGACCCTTATCTCCAATTAACCACCAGAAAACCAGAAATGGCGCTGTGGCTCAAGGGTAGGGTGGTAGCCTGAGCTGAAGAACTCAGGGACAGTGCTCAGGCCCAGAGTTCAAGCTCCATGACTGACAAAAATAAAAACAAAGACATGAAGAAGACTATGATCTGAGGACAGGAATCATAAAAGGCTATCATTTCAATTATGAGTCTCAGCCTGGAGAGTGTTTCAGTCTCTTTGTGAATACTGTTAGCAGGATAAACTGGGCACCTGTGCTCACAGCAGGTGTTCAGTGAAGGTTGTTGGAGTGACTCTACCACTGCTCACTGTGGGCCTCCTGTGACTCTGGAATCCACAGAAACATCTCTATACTGTAGTTCTATTGGACAGCTCAGCACACGATCACCTACCAGTGACATGCCATCTTCCCATATTCCTACCAGACCCTGGGAATCCAGACACAGGCCTGCTTCTACAAAGTGCCCACTCTTTTTCCATTCTGCAAACAAAACCCAAGATGAAGAAGGCAGTTCTCAGGAAATAGAGCCTTCTCCTGGGCTCTATGTAATTTTCACAATGTATATGGAAACACTACTTAATGTGGATGTTTTTCATCTCTCCAGCACCAATTGTGAGGGCAGTTTACATACATCACCTGAGTCCATTCTTGGAACAACCTTGCAAGGCATTGCATTTGCACTTGCATTTCACAGGGGATGAAACCTGAAATTTGTTCTCATTTGTTTAGGCATTTATCAAAATCCAAACACAACAGTCTTGCAATTGAGTCTTGTAACCAGCCTAGTAAGAAGGTGAGAAGAATCAGGACTTATTTTGCTTTTGCTTGTGTGCTTCCGTTTTTCCTCCATATTGCTGAGGTCTGAACTCAGGGCTTGGCACTTGCTAGGCAGGCCTCCCACCCACTCTGGTTTTGAGTCACCTGAGGCCAAGGCAGCAGTGTGACTTGTTGAATGTGGAGCTGTTGGCATGCAACATCTCTCTTTAAAAACATCTTAATTGACACAAAATGATTGTGTACATTTGGGAGGTACAGTGAGACATTTTCATACAGCCATACAACATGTCCTGGTGAAGCTGAATAATTAGCAGACCCATCACCTCAAACATTTATGCGGTGTCTCCTTACTGACTTCAAGGTCGCTGTCTCCTCACCATCAACCTCATTTCTTGAGATGTTTACATCCTATTTTGTTCCAGGGAAATCAGCTACAATCCTAAGCAAACTAAATTAAACTCTACTGGCAGGATATGAACATGATAATTTATCAATTGTTTCATAATAGAGACCAGAAATTGAAATGTCACTTAGGGAATTTAGTTAAGATCTTTGCTCAGTATGGGAACAATTAGCAACTGACTGCAAATAAATTCCTTGATTGCACTCAGGGATGGGAAAGGGACTTGTCACAAAGGGTAAGATGGTGATCGGGCTTGAACATCTGTCAGCAGATTGTGTTGATTTGATCCTTCGGGGTGGGCTAACTGCACTGCCTTCCACCTGTATTGCTTCTTGCACAACATTCCTAAATTTGCATGCTCAGCCTAAGGTACTGAGAGTGGAAAACTTTCTCCTGTCAAGGGTATTGAAGTGTGAACTTCTCTAGAGAATAGAATACTCTGAAAAATCTGTTTGCAAGTGTCAGTTTGTTTGTGTGTGTGTGTGTGTGTGTGTGTGTGTGTGTGTGTGTGTGTGTGTGTGTGTGTGTGTATGTCTTGTTTTTTCTTGTCTTTTTGTTTTGTTTTGTTTTGCTGGTCCTGAACTCAAGGCCTGAGCACTGTCCTTGGGCTTTCCTTAGGGCAACCACTTGAGACAGCTTTTCTATATATGTGATACTTCGGAATTTAACCTGGGTCTTTGTGCATGCTATGTAAGCACAATACCACTAGGTCAAATTCCTGGCCAAATGACCCTACTTTTTGTACTATGGGAGTGAGAATGTAAACAACTTTGGAAAACTTTTCCTTTTTCTTTTTTTATGCCAGTCTTGAGGCTTGAACTTAGGGCCTGGGCACTGTCGGTCAGCTTTCTCAAGGCTAGCACTATACCACTTGAACACATATGTGGTACCAAGGAATTGAACCCAGGGCTTTATGAATGCTGAGTAAGCATTCTACTGCTAGGCCACACTCCTGGCTGAGAACTTTTTCTTATAAAGTTGAAAATATACTCAGATGTTACTCAGCAAGTTCACTCCTGGGCATTTATACATGAGGAAGCCACATTTCAAAAAGTAAAATTGTGTAAGAATTTTCAAAATGGCTTATTCTTAGTAGTCACTCAAACTGGAAACAACCAAATGTCCACCAAAAGGCAAATGAAAAAAATTATATTATGTATATATGGTACAACGAAACTATGCATTATAAAAAAACACTCATAAAACAACTTGGAGCTGGATGCTACTGGTTCACACCTGCAATCCTATCTTTAGGAGCCTGAGATCCAAAAGATCATGATTTGAAGTTGACCTAGACAGAAAAGCTTTCTAGACCACATTTCCAAAATAACCAGCAAACAGCTAGGCTAGAAACATGGCTCAAGTGGTTGAGCACCAGCTGAATAACAAACTAAGCAAGCTTGACACCCGGAGTTCAGAAAAAGCCTAGCAATCCTCCCCCAAAATGGATGGCTTTCAAATTTATTTTGTTGAGCAAAAGAAAGTATAATCAAAAATAATTTAATTGGCTCCAGTAACTTAAATTTTGAACATACACATAAGTAATCATGGAGTTAGAAATTTAAACCATGTTTCATTGTAGATGGAATAGAAATAATGAGGAAGAAACAAGGAAACTTTCTGAAGTACCAAAAATATCTAATTTTACACCTACAAATAGTTCAAACTGAGCTTGTTCAGGAATGTGCCCAGGTCTGCATGTAATGTTGAGGGTTTTTTTCTTTCTTTCTTTCTTTCTTTCTTTCTTTCTTTCTTTTTTCTTTAATTTTATTGTGAGGGTGATGTACAGAGGGAGTTTTTCTTATATAAACAGGTCTGAGTTTGTTCTGTAAAATACCTTTGCTTTCCAAGAACTGGTGGCTCACACCTATAATCCTAACTACAAAGGAGGCTGAGACCTGAAGATCATGGTTTAAAGCCAGCCCAAACAGGAAAGTCTATGGGACTCTTATGTCCAATTAACCATGAGAAACCTTGGTGAAAAAGCTCAAGAACAAGGCCTTGAGATCAAGTTCCACAACCACCACCACAACAAAAAACTCCCTTTGTTTTCTTTACTTAGAGAAACTACTTTGGGAATTATTTCCAGTACTTTCCTTTATTGCTGCAAGTAATAAGCCATTTCATTCTTCTCTTCCATGGTTGTGTTTATTCACTTCCATTTGTCCAGTCATAGTATTATCCTCAATACTAATAATTAATAACATTCATAGGACATTTGCTATGAATCATAAAGTATTCTGAGGCCTTAGAATATACTCCATCATGATGTAGGGATCAAAGTTTCCATGTTACATATAAGGAAACTGAGACAAAAAAGAATAAGTTGTCCAAGGTCATAGAGTTAACAAACAGAAAATGTCCAGCATCTACACTTTACTACCATGTTTTTAGTTGATACTGCAGAGAGCTTCCTGAAGGAGATCAGAATAAAGAAAGATTGCTTCTGATTAGCTTCCCAAATAAGCAAGTATTTGTATAACATAAATTCACACTATTCTCTGTTCCCAACCTGCTCCTAGAGCCTAAAAGTGAACCCGTAGGTCTTGGGTCTACATGTACTATGATATGAATATTCAGTCAAGGCCTCAGACCTGATGAACTGATAGCCTTAGTCTGTTATAGGGAACAGGAAACCAGGGCTTAAGCTGGAGACAGAGTCTTAGACACTGTCCTCAAGAAGGGACTAACAGTTCATCAGATGACTTTTGCCTGCACTTGAACAATAATACATTGTTTCCATGCCTCTGTGTCTGGTACTTGCTCTTCCTTCTTCTTGGAAAGTTCTTTTTTAAAATTTTTTGCCAGTCCCAGGGTTTGAACTCATGGCCTGGGCACTGTCCTTGGGCTTTCTCAAGGCTACTGCTCTGCCACTTGGGCCATAGCACCACTTCCAGCTTTTTCTGTATATGTGGTACCAAGGAATTGAACCATGGCTTCATGCATTCTAAGGAAACACCCACTCTGGCCCAACCTTCTATTTTATTTTTTATTTATTTATTTTTTTTGCCAGTCCTGGGCTTGAGTTCAGGGCCTGAGCACTGTCCTTGGACTTTCTCAAAGCTAGAGCTCTACCACTTGAGCCTCAGCACCACTTCCGGCTTTTTTTTCTATATATGTGGTACCACAGGAATTGAACCCGGGTCTTCATGCATGGTAGGCAAGCACTTTAACCACTAGGCCAAACTCCTGGCCCTCCAACCTTCTATTTTTTTATTTTATTTTATTTTATTTTTTTCCAGTCCTGGACTTGGGCTCAGGGCCTGAACACTGTCCTTGGACTTTCTCAAGGCTTAGCACTCTATCACTTGAACCTCAGCACCACTTCCAGCTTTTTTTTTTTTTCAATGTATGTAGTACCGAGGAATCAAACCCAAGTCTTTGTGCATGCCAGGCAAGCACTCTACCACTAGGCCAAACTCCCAGCCTATTTTTTTTTTTTTAACTGGGGTTTGAACTCAAGATTTTGTGCTTGCTGGACAACTTGAGCCACAAGCCAGTCCTTTTTGTTTTTGTTATTTTATAGACATGGGAACTTTCTTCTAGAGTAGGCTTCAGACTGAGTTCACTTCCACCTCCTAGGTAGCTGGGACCACAGGTGTGTACTCTCACATCTCACTTGTATTTGAAAGAGGGGACTCATTTTTTTTTCTGGACTGGTATCTAACCAAGATCTTCCTACTTCTGCCTCGTAAGCAGCTGGGATTATGGGCATAAGCCCATACATTTGAACTCCTTCCTGGAATATTCTTCTCACTCCAACCCATTTTTAGGACTCAGTTGATATTTCTCTGCATCTTCAATGAGTTCCTCAGAACTATGAGAAGAGGATGTATGTGTTTGTGTGTGTGTGTGTGTGTGTGTGTTCTACTTAATACATCACAGTGGTGACTTTGGCAGGACTAGACATTTTGGAGGCCATGAACCATGTCATGTTTAATCTTGAGCCCAATGCCTGGACCGGAACCTATCGGGTTCATGGTGATTGTTTAGCATGGAATTTGGAATCAACTATTAGAAACTGAAGTCTCAGAGAAGCAGGAGTAGAATGCAGTTTACATCGCCATTCTTATCTCTGTCCAATTTCTCTCTCTTTACTCTGCTTCCCACCACGATCTCTCTGAAGTATATGGTCAATTTAATTCAAAAGGCCTGAATATTACTCTGTTTTGGACTATTGACAATGTTTATAGCTTTCAATCTGCAAGGACCTGAATAAAAGCAAAGGATAAACTCCAAGTTAGCAAAACAGGTTATGTTGGCACAACCAGCTTCATGGTGGGGGTGGTCACTTTATTATTACTGAATGAGGCTCCAACCCCTTGCCCATCTATGGTATCATTGACTCCCAAAGTGAACACATGGTTCTGACTGCTAACTGGCAACCTGTGTCCACACGCAGTCTTATTTCTGTTACCTTTCTCATCTTCAGACTGTAGCTTATACTTTGTATTCCTGTGATACTTCTTGTTTCTTGGAGCTGATTCCAGGAACACGCTGTTGAATAAAAAACTGACCTGAAACTGGACTGTCTCACCTTATAAATATGCGATATCATCATATTGAATTCACTACCTCTGGTGAGTTCCAGACTAAGAAACACTTGATCTTATACATAGCCCATGATCTGGTCCTCATATAAATGCTTGTCCAGCTTGCTAGCACTTTCCATAAAATTCACTTGCTTTTTGCCAAGGCTCATCTTTCAAGTACTGGATTTTCCCTGTGAAATTTCCAGACCTGAATTAGGTATCCATTTAGTGAGGAGAGTGGGGGAGTGGCAGTATTCAATGACTGTACTTCAAATTTATTTGATACAGAAGCTACTTAATCCCATTTCCTAGAAACATGGGTTCAGTGTAGTCTTATATATCAAATATATCTCACCCATTGCCCCAGGCTCCCCAGTTGCTGATTATAGAGTTATTTTTGCCAATATAAATGGAAAGGTGGTGAAAACAATCATGTAAATGGAAGTCATAATGTTAAAAATTCCCAGAAAAAAGGCATATAATTAGTTATTGCCTACTAGTGGTAGTATGTGCATTCTATTATTGCAAGGCAAAAAGGGAAAGTGATAGGAGGTTGGGGATTTAGCTCAGTGGAAGAGCACTTGCCCAGAAAGTGAAAGGCCCTAAGTTCAGGAAACAGGTAGGGATAAAAAGTGGCAAACAGGGCCGGGAGTTTGGCCTAGTGGTAGAGTGCTTGCCTAGCATGCACAAAGACCTGGGTTCAATTCCTCAGTACCACATACACAGAAAAAGCCAGAAATGGTGCTGAGGCTCAAGTGGTAGAGCTCTAGCCTTGAGAAAGTCCAAGGACAGTGCTCAGGCCTTGAGCTCAAGCCCAGGACTGGCCAAAAAAAAAAAAAGTGGCAAACGTAACGTATGGCTGATAATAGGTGTCCCATCACAGCCTTTCTTGTTTGTATAGTTTCTTGGGCTCCTGCTGAAATGCTTTTTCCTGCTCAAACATTTCTTCTCATAATGCCCTGGTGCCTGCTCAACCAAGGAAACGAACCAGAATGGTGCATACAAAGCCATCAAGCAATCAGCACAAAGCCCGGGGAAGTAGGTATGGGAAGAGCCCATACAAAAAAACAAAAACAAAAACAAAAATATTCCAATAGGACTTCTCATAGCTTGCCTTTCACTTTCCTTTCAAATAAACTCAATTTACCTTAAGCACTTTCCTGCTTTCAATTTTTCAATGTGTAGAGAAAGTGAACTTGGCCCTAGATGATATCAGAATGATATGGTTCAGACATTCTACTAAGGCAAAAGAACAGACAGAAGATTGAAACAGCAGGTCCACAGATCAACCAAGAGAGTAGAGCAAAGTCATTTGTTGCATGGCTCCACTTACCTATCTGATATTCTTCAGCTTCCTTGCGAGTCCTGACTCGGTCACAGTTGCTAGGTAAACACTTCTGGGCTCACTCAAGTCTTCTAATTCTTCCTGCCCTGTAGTTATGCCTTGTAATTTAGGGGAAGGGCAAGTAGTAAAACTAAATAACCCCTAAATAAATTGTGCTAAGTTCTTGACAGGACTCTTAACTTTACATTTTTAAAAATACCTGATCCTCACTACTACACTGTTGGTGGGAGTGCAAACACGTTCAACCACTATGGAAAGCAGTGTGGCAGTGCCTCAAAAGGCTAAACATAGAACTCCCCTATGACCCAGCAATTCCACTACTTGGCATTTACCCAACTATCTAGAAACAAGGACATACTAAATCCACTTGCACAACAATGTTCATTGCAGCACTATTCACCATAGCAAAGATATGGAACCAACCTAGATGTCCCTCAGTTGATGAGTGGATCAACAAGTTGTGGTATTTGTACACAATGGAATTCTATGCTGCTCTCAGAAAGAATGACATCACCCCATTTGTTAGGAAATGGAAAAACTTAGAAAAAATCATATTAAGTGAAGTAAGCCAGACTCAAAGGAACTTAGGCTCAATGGTTTCCCTCATTTGTCATAATCAGTAGAAACCTTTGGCTCTACTAGCAGAGATCTGCAATAGAGCAAAATCTGGATACATAAGGCCATATAATGTGAAGCTAATTGAAAGGACCTCCAGGATATTGAAACAAAAGCCATATAATGAATAATTGTTGTTCTTAATGTACTATGTTGTCTCTCATCTCCTTTGCTGTCCCTTGGTTATCTCATATTGGTATAGTATCTCACTTTGTTATCTGATATATTGAATTTATTTGTATTTGGATATTTGAAATTTGATAGGGAAGTGGGGAAAACCAGGACGGGTGGGGGGTGTGGGGGGGGGAGGGAAATGGGTACCAAGACATGTGAAAGGGTATCAATGTATGTGAATTAATGCACCTTCTATCTGGCAAATATCATGTAACCCTTTTACTAATTACAATAAAAAAATAGAAAAAAAAGAAACCTAAAAAAAAATACCTGATCCTATCCCTGAAGTAGGAAGATTTAATACACATGTTAAGTCACATATCTGTGATATAAAATTGATACCATGTGCCTAGGTTGCTTAGGTGTTCATTGGGTGTGTAACTTGGATTCCAGAACCAGCTCCCAGGAAAAGGATCCACTACACAACATCCCAAGAGGGCTAAGTTTGAGCTTTCTCTTAGTTCTGATGCAAGTCAGAGTGATAGGAGTTTAACCAGTTTCCTCAGGGGCTTCTTAGCATGAGAAGCCAAAGTACTCTTAAGCATATAATTGCTCCTCTCCAAGCACTTGGAAATCTCACCAGCAGTCAGAGTTTGAAATAAAAGCTGACCCATGATCACTTTGGCTAGACCATGGAAATCCAGACCTTGGGATAATTTCTTTTTCCTTTCCATTCCTTTCCTTTTTTATTGTTGGGGTGATGTACAGAGGGGTTACAGTTACATTTCTTGAACACTGTTACCCCTTCCCATGTTTGTTTTTTTTACCACTTTCCCTCCCCTCACTCCTTCCCACTAATCTTGTTTACCCTTACCTTCCCTTTTTCAAATAAACGTATATATCATATACCAGTTTCAGATACAGTAATAACATGAGATAAACCATAAGGGATAAAGAAAAGAAAGAGTTTCATGTAGAAAATTAAGAATAACAATCACAAAGATAATCCTCTTGTTTGCATATCCTGGAGTTCATTTTGTTTAGTCTCATCCTATATGACCATATGCACATAGCTTTTGAGCTATTGTGATCCTCCTGTTAGGAGAATCCTAAATAGGTACTAATTGTTACAAATGAGGGAACTCATGAAACCTATGTTCCTTTGGGTCTCGCTTACTTCACTTAATGTGATTTTTTCCAAGTTTTTCCATTTCCTTACAAATGGGGCAATGTCATCCTTTCTGATGGCAATGTAGAATTCCATTGTGTATAAATGCCACTCATGTACTGAGGGGCATCTGGGTTAGTTCCATATCTTAGCTATGGTGAATAATGCTGCAATGAACATGGTTGTGCTGGTACATTTAGTATGGCCTTGTTTCTAGGTATTGGGGTAAATACCCAGGGGTAGGATTGTTGGGTCATAGTGCAGCTCTATGCTTACTATTTTGAGGAACCTCCATTCTGCTTTTCCTCAGGATAATTTTCTTTAAAAATCCTCTTATATGATTAAATGCCTTATGCATACGTAACTTTATATTTAACACTTGGCATAGACTTTCTCAATGTTGACCCAATAATCTTGTTTTGTTGTTGTTGTGAGGGGAAAAAGTCCTCATAATTTCTCCTGCTTCTATTCTGTAATAACCATCCAATAAAAATACCTATAAAACTCTGATACTGGGAGGTATTTAAATGTCCTGGAGCAGTGCTTGACTGTAAAATCCCACAGGACTTTCAAAGACAGAAGTTCCACTGATATTGCCACTTCATAACTAATCCCTTAAGTAGGAGATAGAAAAGTCAAGAAAGGCTTGCTACCTGAAGTAAGTTCAATCATTGACCATAATTCTCAAAGTGGTATGTTCTTGGGCAAAGAAAACAAAACGTTTTCCAAAGAAGGTTTTACTGGAGAGACATGGTACACATTCATCTAGAAAAGACTCGTCACATGCAGAAATGGGTACATTTCTGAGCATGTGCATCTTGAAGTCAGGTATCCTATAGCACATGTTCTTGAAATGGCTCTTGGTGGAGAATTTAGTATGCTGAGGAACAAGGTTTATTTCCAGGTCACATGAAAGGAAGTGGTCAGAGTGACTCATTAGTTAGGGCTGATTCCTTTTACGTTGCTCTGGAGGGCCTTTGCTGAAACGAAACAAAACAAACTGAAAACCTTTAAGGAATGTTAAGAGCAATCTGAAGGGACAGCAGCTTTGTTTCTGCAAGTATGGGTGACCACCTCTACAAGTACTTGCCTCCTGTCTACCTTACTTGCTCTTGGCAGGCCTGTCACTGTCTTGCTGTGACACACAATGTCACAGTGTCACGTGCTCACAGAAAGCATTCCATTGCTGCTCCATATAAGTAGCTTTCTATCCTGTTCCAGCCATTTCCCTGTGCCACACAATTTGTGTATTACTTATGTATGATTTTAGGTTTTAAAAAAAATCTCTCTTGCCAGGCGCTGTGGCTCATGCCTGTCATCCTAGCTACTCAGGAGGCTGAGGTCTGAGGATCATGGTTCAAAGACAGCCAGGGCACTAAAGGCTGTGTGACTCATCTCCAATTAATCACCAGAAAACCAGAAGTGGCACTGTGGCTTAAGGGGTAGAATGCTAATCTCAGGCCCAGAGTTCAAGTTCCACAACCGACAAACAAACAAACAACAACAACAACAAAATCTCTCTAATAAAATACAAAATAGCCCCAAGATACCAAAGTCTCTCATACCATCAAAACTTGTTGGAGCGCACATTGTCTCGCGTATAGACACCTATACTCCTGACTACATAGCCTACTCCTTTTTTCTCTACCTGGTGCTTGACTTTTAATCTAATCTTTGGATGGTGCAATCCCAGTTCTTGCTTCATGACTCACCCCCAGAGCCAAAACTCTACCTGCTTTCAAGCTGATCTGACCCACAGAAAAACTCAGCAGCTGGAGGCGCCTTCACATTTTTGAACATCCACGACAAAAGCATTGCCCCATATCCAAGATCTCCAGCAATCTTTCAAGTCTTCTCATCTAGAGTGCAGTTCCACTGAGGCATTCATAGCTCAAACAGGGCTTGGTAGCCACAAAAAAAATGCAAGCTCTCCTTGATTGCACTTGGCCCTGTCTGTGACTTATCTCAACATCCTAAGGGTATTATTAACCTTATTTCAACATCCGAAGAGTATGGTTCCAAAGGGTAAAGAACTTTATACCTGAAGCATCTGACCTCATTTTAAGCTGCAGAAGTATTTCAAAGTGTAACACATTGCAGAGCAAGAATGGAGATACCAAGAGTATCAGAGCATGTTACAGTGCTGCATTTTGAAGGATTCTAACATTCTATTTCTTCTGCTCACACAGCTGCATTTGGTCTCTACACAGTTGGGTCATGACTACCCGGGATGACCTGACATTTCTCATTATGTGTATTGCTAAACATGTCCCTGTGGTCACCTGAATAAAACCAACATTGCTTCCTAGCCTTGTCATGAGCACGCTGCATCCTGATGTTGCTTTACTGATGAACCCAGTCAAGGCTGGCTTATCTCACCCATGAACCCACTTAATACCCTCTAGCTGTCTTGATGTTTTTGCCCACCAAATAAATAAATATGTGTGTGTGTGACAAGAAAACACACACACACACACACACACACACACACACACACACACACACAGCAAGAGAAGTAGGAACAGAGGCAAAGTTTATCTGACAGTAAGAGTAACATGCCAGGAAAACTGAGGTAAGCCTCTTGGCTATTAATGGGTTCATACAAATCCCCAACCAGAAATCACAGCTGGGAGAGCCATCTTATGTCACCACTTCCTAGGTAATGAGAAGGAGGAGGAGGAAGGAGGAAGAGGAGGAGAGTACAGACTTTCCAGTCTAAGAGAGGAAGGTGATCCAGAAACCAGAAGCCTGGTGTAGGCTCCTGAGTTCTTTCTTTTATAGCCCTTCGGGGTAAGTCTCAGCTTTTCTGGCATCTAGTTAGGTCACTGTCATTGCTTAGGTCTGCTCCAGGGTGGTCAGGGGCTTTGGTTTCTCCAGAGCCATTATCTCATCCTCCCAGCATCTTTAGGACGAGGAGGGAGTGTTCTTTCCAGAGGGCTCTATCCTTGCTTTCCCAGAGGATGCTGTATTATCTCTACCAGATGACTTAGCTCCGCAGAGTCTCCAGGAAGAGGAGTGGATATTATTTCCACTGGGTCTCTGTCTCTTGCTATCTGCTCAAGTGTTCCCTTTCTACCTCTCCCTCACATTCTTTGGGATTCTGGAAACCTTTAATAGTGAAAAGACCCATCTCAACTAGCCCTGTCTATTGCCTAAGATTCCTCCATTGAGATTAATCCTCTTAGGCTGAAATACTGAGGGCTAAAATCTGTCACCTTGCCTACCTTTTACTGTTCAGAGCAGCAGTCAAACTCAAAAAGTCCCCTGAGTGGCAATTAATTTGAATTTTAGAGACTCTACTGTTGTATCTACTTCTGTTTCTTTTGTTGTTGTTGTTGGTTTGTTTTCTATTTTTTGGGGGGGGGTGGTTGGTCATGGGACTTGAACTCTGGGCCTGAGTGTTGTCCCTGAGCTCCTCAGCTCAAAGCTACTGCCCTACTCCCTGAGCCACAGCACTTCTTCCAGTTTTCTGGTGGTTAATTGGAGAGTCTCACAGATTTTAGTGCCTGGGCTGGCTTTGAACCACGATCCTCAGATCTTAGCCTCCTGAGTAGCTAGGATTACAGGCGTGAGCTGCTGGTGCCCAACTCTCATTTACTTCTTATAGCAAAAGCAATATGAGGAAATGAGAAATTAAGCAATAATGTGGGTTATAAGTGGCAGCTGGTAGAGGCTGGCATTACCTTCTGGGAGGTTTTGTACAAGATCAGAAAACACAAAACACACTTAGATTTAGGAACTTAAGGCAGGCCAAGTGATATGAGACTGGGACCACAGGCATGGCCTAGAGTAGAAACAGAAGGCCCAGCTCTCAGGGTGCTACTCTGAAGGCAGTGCATTGAGGTAATGCTGCCATCTGGTGGTGAGAATACAGGTAGCAATTTCCCTTGGAATTTGTGCCGAATGAATTTGAGGACAGGGGTGAGAGCACAAGCCTTCAAGGAGCTACAGATTCCACAAAATGAGTCATTTCCACCACCACGGTCATCTAATCAACCCACATTCCCCACGTCACATTTTGGTGGCCACAGGCTGAGTTCAAATGCTAATGCTGCTCAGCACTGCTGAGAGGCTTCAGTCAAGTTAATTAGCCCCATTTTCTTTGTTGAAAACCAGGGGAAACATCTCGACCCATATGTCTGCTGAGAAAATCAAACAGTACATGCAATATACCTAATGCATCTTATGCACAAACGCTGCTACTGTTGCAATACGGACAGAACAAGGACAGGAGAAGAGGAGAAAGTTGTGGAAAAAATGGAAATTAATTAGCAATCTTTAGTGACCCTTGCTTCCCAGGAACATTTGTATGAATATCATTCTTTTTCTTTTCCTTTCTTCAATGTTCAGTTCATATGCAGCTACCAGCCTGTGTCCTATACGCTGAACCATGTCTCCACTCAGAAATATTAGTGACTCTTCCTGTGTATCTGACTGCATGCTCTCCAGTCTATCAGCCTGGCTGTGTAGGAAGGACTCCCCAGGCAGGCCGGTTTTGGGTCCCCTCTGATTACCTGCCTAAGTCTCCTGCACTGTGTCTGCTCCGTTCCCAATCCTCACCATCACCTAATAATGTCTTTCCATTTCCAACATAGGGACCGCCCATTTCCATTTCCATCTGCTAACCAGTCTTTGGTAAGTGAGTGAAAGCATGCCATCTAGGAGTGAATGGGTAGCTAGCTTGCTTTGAAGTTTAATTTTACAATGAAGATCAGAATTCTTGTAATGGCCTGTCAAGAATTTCTTCTGAGAATCAAGTATACAAAGCCAGTCAAGTCCATACTACTCATGTGGGCCTGCAACCATTTCCTATCATGTTCAGTGGGGAGCCAGTCTGTCTGGTAGCCTCTGGATGCCTAGTTTCCAGAATTCAGGAAGACATTATGATCAGGTTTGTTCTTTGGTGCCTTTTAAGTGCTTGCAACTGGGGAAGGTGATGAGGTACAAGGCAGGGACCAAGTATCAGATGTCAGGTATCTGGAGAACTGGCTATAAGTCTGTGTGGTGACAGGCTTGGCAACCAAGAATGACTTAGGGCATCTAGACACCAGAAGAACTTTGGTATCAAAGAAACTAAAGATAGAGATAGGTCCATCTAGAAGGGTTAATTCTGAGAATAGCATGTAGAATACATAAGGCACATCTGTAGGAGGAGAAATTGGTCAAAATGTTCATTTGAAAGGACTCTGAAAATTCAAAAGGCAGCCTCCTTGCCCTTAGTGATCAATGCATGTATTCTTTTTTTTTTTTTTTTTTTTTTTTTTTGCCGGTCCTGGGCTTGAGCTCAGAGTCTGAGCACTGTCCTTGGACTTTCTCAAGGCTAGAGCTCTACCACTTGAGCCTCAGCACCATTTCTGGCTTTTTCTATGTATATGTGGTACCAAGGAATTGAACCCGGGTCTTCGTGCATGCTAGGCAAGCACTCTACCACTAGGCCAAACTCCCGGCCCTGCAGGTATTCTTTAAAACACTGCTTCCTGGCCACAAACTAGTGGGGACCAAAGAAAAGCAAAAATGTTAATATTTGTAAATGTGAAGTTTATCTGGGAATATTTTGCTTCTTTGGAATTAGGTAAAGATAAATTTGGAAGAATTGTGTAAAAACAGTAATCAAGATAGGGTGGTGTTGGTATAAAGGCAGACAACAGATGAACGGTACAGAATCTAGAAATGGGACAAAATGGGGGGAAATGTTTCTTATACTCTACTTCCTCCCAGGAAGGAAAACTCTCAAAGTCTTCACTCTGAACCACTCTACTAGTATGCATTGACAGGATCCTTCCAGTCTCATGAAGTCCCAAGATAGACAGTAATGTCCTAATTTTACAGATGGATGAGAACCATAGCTCATACAAATGAATTTCATCTGTGTGCAGCACCTAAGAGACCATGTAAAATACTAAACTCTCCCTAGAAAGCGTTCCCATTCTACTCAGTCCCATCAACCAACAGAGGACAAGCTATTGAAGTCAACTTTGACAGTAAGCTTCTAGAGAGAAGACCACTAAGATGCAGGGCTTTTTGTTTCACCTGTTGCCTAGAGTGGACGCCCACAGGAGGTAAGCCGGGAGACTAGGCTGTGCTATAGTAGAAAATAAACACTGCAACCCTGCCAAGTTAACATACAGTATTTTCCCCTAATACAAAATCAACTGATATCCAGGGCTACTCCTTTTTGAATGGTGATCTGGGGCTCAAACGACCTTTATCTCACATCTGTGCCTCCAGGAGGATACAGTGCCTGATTTGCCCATAGGAGAAAAGATGAGGTTCATCTGGCTCTTAAATCTTGCCCACATTCAGCCACCCCCCACCCAGCACACCCACCAGGAACTTCGTGACACTATCTATCTTTAAGCAAACGGGAACCTAGACTAAATGTCCCTGCCATACTAAGAGAAAACATTTATTTATGAACTCTGCTTATAAAAATGTATGGGCATAGCTGACACTGGGCTTCAATTATTCTATCATAGACTCATTAAGATCCTGCAGCAGGTTTCAGAGGCTCAGATGAAAATGATTCTATGATCAGAAAGAATGATAAAGGTAGGTCTGCCATTCACTGACAATCTATCCCACACATGGAATAGAAACAAAAACATTATCTAGAAAAATTTTATGACTATCAGGATCAGTACTCATGAGGGGCCTATGAAATAGGTTCTCCTTCCAGAAATTATTCGTTAGTGGAACCATCATAGGGAAGAGAGCTAATATTTGAGCCCATGATTACCAAATCACACATCTTATGAGGATCAATTTTCTCTAATCCACTGACTTTTTTCTGCCATTCCTGCTTTAAAGAGCACTGTGGTGGTAGACAGAGATGACTTCAGAAATTCACTGGGACAGATGCCAGGAGGAAGGCAAGAAGAGACCTGTCTGTTTCATTCCTTTCCTATCTCTCCTGTGACTGCCCAGACTACTGCTGCTAGATCACATTTCAGCTACAAGATCTGATAATAGGAGAGGTAAATACTCCTTATTCAAACCACTTAAGACAAGACAGGCCAGGATTTCTGATTCTTTCTGATTTGAGAGTATTTGTAGTTACATAAAGACACGTTGTAGAGACAGTACCCAAATCTACAACCAACTATTTCCTACCTATACTCCTTAGACACATAGCCTAAAGGTAATTTTATATAGCATGTTTAATGCACCTAAAAATTCATTTTTAGTATTTTGCCTGCAGCTACTACCCTAGGTCAAGGATGGAAATTTCCATTTGGGACATTATTGGCACTCAACAGTTTTAGATTTTTCCACTGGGGCTATGGCACTCTCCCTTAGCCTTTTCACTCAAGGATATTGCTCTACCATTAAGCCTCAGGTCTACTTATAGATTTTTGGTGGTTAATTGGAGATAAGTCAGACTTTCCTGCCTATGTTGATTTTGAACTTTGGTCCTTACATCTCAGCCTCCTGAGTAAGTTAGGATTAGAGGCATGAGCCACCAGTGCCTGGCAAAACGTTTTGTTTTGGAGCACTTTGTACTTTGGACAATCGTAATGAAAAGAATAGAGTTCAAGGACTGTGTTTGAGCTTTTGTGTCATTTCTGAGTTCATATCTATTTGCACATGCTACCCTAAGCAAATAGATAGGAGCAATGCATTCAGTGTCACACAGAGCTCCCTTTTCAGTGGCGTTGGTTTCATGAGCCCTGATCAGGCTTGCATCAGGCAGCTCTTTCCACCACAGCAGAGAACACACAGAATCTCCTGACTGGTTCAAGTGCAACAGAAGCAAGTCAGGATTCCAGGTCAGACTTCAGCCAGAATAATTTATTGGGATTCTCTCAGTTTTTATTATTATATGGATAAAGTGTCTTACTTGTTTGCCCTTTAATCTTTTTTGATTATTGTGAGCAGCAAAGAGATCTGTATGTGCAAGAATGTTTTGTTGGCAACCAAGAGCAATATAAATGTAAGCGATTATTGTTTAATGACCAGCTACATAACGTAGGATTTTGGAGAGATGTTGGTTTTCTTTTTTTCAGTTTCTGACTGAGTTGTGATTTTGTTGAGAAAAGCTACATGTGACCATGACATTTCAAATCTCTGTGGTCCTTGGCAAATCTGAAGTACAAACGATCTTGCTTCATAGCACCAAGTTAGTTTGCTTTTATAATGCCTAGCAGCCACATTATTAGATGTAGAACACTGAACAAATTATTTTAACCCTAATTTCATCTGTAAACAGGGAATAATAATTTTTATATTTGGGGATTACATCAGGGTTAAAACATTAATGCATATAATGTAATTCATGTAGAACATGGAAAAGGATAAATGTTTGCAATTTTATTGTCATTATTATTACCATATAAAGATACCTTTAAGATTCTGTGTATAGCAAAAACATCCCATTGTTTAAGAGAATCAGAAAATCGCCAGTCCTTCCAAACACAGGAGGACACTGGCATGGATGCCTCCATATGTGTCCAACACCCTAGGAAAAAAATATCACATTCTAGGCTTCAAATTCTACTTGGATATCATTTATTTGGACCTTGGAACATAGTTTCCCATATACACAATGCTGTTAAAATAGTGGTGGCATTCCTAGATACCTGACAGGACACCCTGGCTTCACAACATACTAGAAAATTGGCATAGTTAATGCAAATGTCTGTAAAGCCATGCCATTAACTCCCATTGACAACTGCAAAAATGATGTGGTTGATTATTTTCTTTCTCATGAATGATGGAGGATAGCAATATAAAAAAGATTAAAAGAGTTCTGTTGGAAATATAAGAATCCTAAGTGGCCTCTGGGGGAGCTTTCCATCCTTTTATGGTACCTACTAGATCTAATATGTCTAATTGTTTTTGTTGCTCTTGACATAACAAACTATGTAGCAAATGTTTTACAAAATAGAGAAGGAAGGGAATGGGGCAAATTAGGGAAAGGAGAGAAGGAGTGAAAAGGATTTTCCTGACAAAAATTAGTCAATAGTTTAGAGACACTGAGGCTGAGGAAGAGGGGTGTGTGTGTGTGTGTGTGTGTGTGTGTGTGTGTGTGTGTGTGTGTGTAAAGCTGGATCTGGATTGGCTAGTCCTCTAGCACAATGCTCTGAGAACTCTTACTCTCTGGTCAAAGGGAAATGGTGATGTGGCTTTTCACACAGTATCCACTGAGGGCAAAGGTAGTACCCCAGAGCAAGAACAGCGTAAAAAGAAAAGATAACCACGCCAACAAAAGGCAGCCTGGGGGCACTCAGCTAGTTGTTAGCAACTAACCCTAAATGTCCTGGTTCCTTATTACAAAGTATATGCTCAACTCCACTGTTGACCAGAGAGAACCTACAGGTTCATTTGTGGTGGCATTAAACCTAGTATGGATTACACTGAAATTAGGAAGACCTGTGCCTTTTTTTAATGAGAGGCAATTGCTTCTGCCAGTATAACTAGCTAATCGCTTGTCATTTTTTCTCCCCTAAAGCACACTGACTCAGGCAACCACAAACATCAGTCAACAAGTGGAATGAAGCAAGTTTCTCCCCCCCCCCTCCCTCCCTCTCTCTCTCTCTCTCTCTCTCTCTCTCTCTCTCTCTCTCTCTCTCTCTCTCTCTCTCCCTCCCTCCCTCCCTCCCTCCCTCCCTCCCTCCCTCCCTCTCTCTCTCTCTCTCTCTCTCTCTCTCTCTCTCTCTCTCTCTCGATCTTTCTCTACACACACACACACACACACACACACACACACACACACACACACACACATCTTCAAGCTCAGGTCCCTTACTGACAGTGACAAAGCAGAGGTCAAATCAGCAGAGCAGGGTTTAATGATGAAATCCAGCATAGAAAAGCTGAGTCTCCAGAAATCTTAGGCCTCTGCTAAGAAGCTTATTTTTGAATTACACTACCAGGTTACCAAAGTAACTGTAAGGGCTGCATGCCATTTCAGAAAGAGCACTGAGAGTGGAGGCCAGGACCTGATTCATGTTTTAATTCTACTATCAAATTTAGGCCAAGCTCTCTGCCTCTCTAAGGTCTCCCTTACAGCCATCATTTGAGTGGTTTGTCTCCCAGTCCTGACAGAGGCTCTGTGGTCATGGTGGCATGAGGGGCCAGGACAGTGAGCACTACCAGCCTGCTTGGGTCATGGAGTTGCCAGGATGAGTGCTCTGGAACCACGATACACAGGCTCCTCCCACACAAATAACACCGAGTCAATCTCTTACCACCAAAGCAGCAGTACTGAGGGACCCAAACATTAAGTTGGATACAATGGCTTACTTGGGCCAGCAAGATCAGAAGGCTCTGCTGTTCCTGAGAAGGGGGAAAAACAAGATGATTGGGATGGAGTGGAGGGAATGGAAACAGGAACAAAAACATGAGAAGGGGTACCAATGTGTGCGAAGTAATGACCTATTATCTGGTGAATATAATTGTAACCCCTCTATATATTACAATTTTTTTAAAAAAGCTGTTCCAGAGACACCATCTCAACAGAAAATGCTGAGTGTAAGCATCTGTCATCTCAGCTGCCGTGGGAAACATAAATAGGAAAATCATGAGCCAGGGGTGCCTGGGAAAAAAAGTGAAAGTCTATTTTAAAAATAACCAGGGTTAAAAAGGGATGATTCAAGTGGTAGAGCATCTGCTTAGCAAACAGGAGGCCCCTGGGTTTAATACCCAGTATCACAAAAAAAGAAGCTCCATACTATACTGCTCAAGATAGAACAGGCTCACGGTGAAGTGTGGAAGACTCATTCATGGGGGTAAAAGACAAGTGAGAATGGTTGAGGATTGGAAGGCTGAAGAAGGAAAATTCATATCACACAAAACATACAACCAGGGCCAGGAGTGTACCCTAGTAGTAGAGTGCTTGCCTAACATGCACAAAGCCCCAGGTTCAGTTCCTCAGTACCACATACAGAGGAAAAAGCCAGAAGTGATGCTGTGGCAGAACGCTGGCCTTGAGCAAAAAATGTCCAAGGACAGTATCCAGGCCCTGAATTTAAGCTCCAGGACTGATAACACACACACACACACACACACACACACACACACACACACACACACACACACACACACACAACCAAAGAATGGTCACCAGTCCTGAAAGGGGTCTGCAGTCCTAGCCCTACAATGTCTGAGGGCTCAGGCCAGAAGCCAGAGTTGACCCCAGGCTGAAAGAATCAAGAATCCATTCTCACAGCTTACACCATCTGCCAGAGCCATACTCTCAAATAAAAGTATAACCCTTGGTCTCTTTGGCCAGTCCAATGTCACAACACTCTGTTCCCACATTTACTCTAAGGACTGACCCTGTAAGCCAGGCCCCCACTTCCCTTCCCTTGTCCTTCCAGTATTGGGGTTTCCCTGGGAGTTCATTTGTCTTACTGTGGCTCACATGACAGCTTACAAGGCCGCTGCAGCATTCCAGCCATCACCAAAGCCCCCTTCTGCTCCAATCTCTTTTCTGATAAGCTGCCCTTGCTATGCTGATGGCTTTACCACCTGCAGCCACTATCTTTACAGCTTGAAAAGAGTTGTCATCATATGACGATTTAAAAGGGCATTTTCAGCCAACCTTGAAGAGTCTAATCTCTCAAACTGGGCCTCTGTATTATCTCTGACATTCCATTCAATGGAAGGCTTCTAGAAGCCAAGCCAGAAGGTCTTGAAGGACACATCCTGTAACATTAAAGGACTGCATCTTTAAATGACATCAGAGGGAGACCTTGTCCTCCCCTGTATTCCCTGACATTTTCCACAGGACATCTCCAAGGTCATCCTACAAATATAAACTCTGATATTCCAGAGTTCCTAAAGTAATGCCAGATTGTATCACAGAAAATGTTCAAAAGAAAGCAACTAGATGTCTAGCCTAAGTGCTTCAGGTCAGAGGGCTACTCTAGAAACATCCATACCTACGCAAAGTGCTTGTCAGCTCCTTTTGAGGCCTCATTCATTAGAACATTGGAACTTCAGATTACTAACTGGCTCTCTGCTCTCTTCTCATTGGCTTGTTAATTGTACTTGGCCACTTAACTTTAAAACAAAAAGCCTAAAGAGATTAAATGCGCTAATTCCTAAATTAATATTATCTAGCACGTAGTATATAAACTTTCTCATTATTTTCCCCTCTTCCTCTTAGACAGCTGCAATAGTAAAGACAAAGAAAAAAATACAGAAACAGGGATGAGATAAGATGAGAATATACAAGAATATACAAAAACATAAGATCTTCCTCCAAACACTGGGAAGAGCTTCAAACAACATAGAGTTCCTCTTCAACTCTAAGACTTATGGTTCCTTTAATAAGAATCACAGACTAGGGCCAGGAGTTTAGCTCAGTGGTAGAGTGCTTGCCTGGAATACATGAAGATTTGGGTTCCATTCCTCAGTACCATATACATAGAAAAATTCCAGAAATGGTGCTGTGGCTCAAGTAATATAGCTCTATCCTTGAGAAAGCCCAAGGACAGTGCCCAGGCCCTGAGTTCAAGGCCCAGGACTGGCAAAAAAAAAAAAAAAAGTCACAGACTAAGTATTCTCCTAAGAACTACATATATTGTAAAAAAAAAAAAAGGCACAATGGTATTTTAACCTTAAAAATTCTTTAAAATATAGCGTGCAATTTATGTGAGCCATATATTTTGTTATTTACTATTAAACTGAAAATGGAAAACATATATATTTAGAGGCTACCAAAAAATACAGTTCTAGAACCATTCCTATAACAATTCCCCAAACTATCCTGGTAATAATTTACAAAGCTAGAACCATTCATGTGATAATTTACATATTGGTAATCCCAAACCCAGTGCTCTTTCCTAACTCTACAATAACTGTGTCAGAAGTATTGAGTTCTATGTTTACCAAGCCCAGATTGTGGATGGGAACAAATGGAAGTAACATATTCTGTTTCCTTAGTCTCAAAAACAGCTAACATAAGGCAGAGGTGAGTAAGTGTAACTGGGCTCCCTAATAATATTAAGCAACCTTTCAAAGGACTGGCAAAATGTCACTTCCAACCATGTCACCTCCAGCTTAGGTACTGCAGGCCTCAAGAGGTGCCTGGGAACTCCCACTCGGTGACTTGAATGACAACACAAAGGAAATGCCACCAAATGTGAAGCCAGCCAGACCATTGGGAAGCAGGTCCCTGAGGCTGCGAGTGTTGAGAGATGGCCACACTGAAGGACTAGGGTATCAGCAGGCTCATATTTTAGAAAGAACTCAAGCAGCTGGAGGAGATGAGATAGGAAGTGAATATGGAAGCATAAGACAGAAATGCTTTTCATGTTAATAGCTCACAAAGGTGGCAGGGCCTCAAATATATCCATGGCAATGTGTGCAAAGCATGGAGGATGAGATGGGGACATTCACAAGACCAAATGATCACAGTGTTGGAATGGAGTACGCTCAGCTCAGGGATCAGCCTCTTAGGGAATAACTTCGTCACCCTAAAGAATTCAGGCCCATTAATATTGCATCCAAACCGCTTTGAATTAAGTGCCCTCCCTGACTAACTCTCACCTCTACAGCTGAAATGTTCTTACTGGGTTTTGTTTTCTAAGGCCCAGAAATGTCCTTGGTGTGCCTGACAGATTTTCAGGCACAAGCACGAGAGCGGTTGCTGAAGTCATCATGGGATTTTATCGAAGGAGCTGCAGATGAAGGCATCACAATGAGGGACAACATAGCAGCATTTAAAAAGTTTAGTCGTCTATATCCTTTCTATGCTCGAGCTAAGATGCATTGATTGTCCTTGTTTCTGCCTCCAAAGAGTACAACAATGTAGGTTTTCCCTCATTTTGTCTCAGAGGGAGAGTAGTAAGGAAGTGAGCAATGCACAGAGATGATTTGTTTTAGAAGGAACGTGAGCAAGTCATTTTTCCTCTGCATGAGAGAGAAAGACAGACAGAGAGAGACAGGGTCAGAGACAGAGACAAAGACAGAGAAGGAGGGAGGGGGGTTCCAGGAAGCCCAGTAAGCAGACACAGAAAAGAAACTTGGTGCACATGCCCAACTTCCTTCAACTCATAAATTTCTGCCTGGGAGGGAAAAAAAAATGTAAGATAAGAGAAGTTGACAGAAGACTGATGCAAGGGAAAAGGGTAATGCTTTAAAAACAGGTATAAAGCAGGCTGACACATGTAATCCTAGCTACTCAAGAGACTGAGATCCGAGGATCATGGCTCAAAGTCAGTTCAGGCAAGAAAGTCCTTGACAGTCTTAACTCCAATTAACCCCCAGACAACCAGAAGTGGAGCTGTGAGTCATGGTAGAGTGCCAGCCTTGAGCAAAAGTGCTAAGGGGCAGGGCAGTACCCAAACCAGTTCACCAGTTCAAGCCCCAGGAGTCTCTCTCCCTCCCTCCCTCCCTCCCCCCGCCTCACACACACAAAGCATATGTCAGCCAACTCTAGCCAATTTTTTATGGGGCACATGTTACAGATGGATTGTTATTTTTAAATGGTTGTTGTAAAAAAAAAAAAAGATAAAAATAGTCATGTCCATGGCTCATGCTTATTATCCTAGCTACTTAGGAGCCTGAGATCTGAGCAGGAAGGTTCAAACCCACCCTGGGCAAACAAATCTTAGAGACTGGCATCTTTAATCAACTAACAACGACAACAAAGCAGAAGCAGAGGCATGGCTCAGGTGGTAGAGAGTGTGCTTTCATATGTTAAATGTCTTTATCACAATTTGTCTTCAAAAAACTTAGAAAAATTGTACTTCTCTCATGATACACCTAAGTTAACTTTTTGGTTTACAAAATTACTACTTCCAGAAACTCTGTATTTTTGTACAGAAATTATATTTCATGAAAAAGAAATACTTTCAGATTTTAAGGCTCAGTTTCATTTGCCTTAAAATTGTATTTTACATACTTATTCTTCAAGAATTTGCCTTCCTTTTTCTTTTTTAAAAATGTATTGTCTTTTTATTGTACTATTTATTTTTTAATTGTATTTTATTGTATAGAAGGGTTGCAGTTACATTCATCAGGTAATGGATACATTATTTCTCGAACTTTGATACCCCTTCTCATATGTTTTTGGCCCCCTTTTCCTCCCCTCCAATATCTTGTTTTCCCCCTTCCTTTCCCTATTTCAAATAAAGAAATAAATGTATATACAATATGCCAGGTAATAAAGTCAGATACATTAACCACATGAGATTAACCATAAGTGGAGAAAAAAGAGAAAAATAACTTCACATGGTACATTAAGAACAACAATCACAAAGATAAACCTCTTGTTTCCATACCCTAGAGTTCATTTAGTTTAGTCTTATCCTGTATGACTTTATGTGCATTGTTTTTAAGCTACTTTATTTATTTATTTATTTTTTGGTCAGTCTTGGGGCTTGAACTCAAGGCACTGTCCTTGAGTTTCCTCCAGGCTAGCTCTCTACCTCTGGAGCCACAACACCACTTCCAGTTTTTGTTTCTGTTTTTTTTTTCTGTGTATGTGGTACCAAGGAATCGAACCCAGGGCTTTGTTCATGCAAGGGAAGCACTCTACCACCAGGCCACACTGTCGACCTCGCCTTCCTTTTTCTAAAGCATTGTATAAGCTAATGAATTGGCGCCCTGCAAAGACACCAGGTCCATTTTCTGAGATTTGTTCTCTTTGGGTGACCTTTTCTTTCTAGGAACAAGGGAGAAAAGGGGCCTGTACTTTCCTCCTGCCTTTCCTTTCTAGTCCTTGTTATGATTACTCAGTCCAGGTGTCTAAGCACTGAAACTAATGAGGAAAGCAGCACTCAAAGACATCAACCCTGTTGCAAGATGAGGCTTAGGGAAGACATGGAGCACAGGCAGCTCAGAGAGGGCTGGATCCTCCAGGAAGGCCTATGGGACAGGTCCTGGGAATGAACCTTCTATTGGGCCTACACTTACTTATCAGCCAACTAAGCCAATGGTAGTTTCACAGAACCTGGTCCTGCCCTTCAAACTCCTCCCTTGAAAACCTAATCCTGGCGTACACCTGCCCCAGGAATTGGGGTCCCCAGCTCTAGACTGCATTGCCATGATGGAGAAAAAGACTACCAATGGAACTTCTTGTCTGGTACAGAATTCGCCTCCGCCCCCGGTTCTTGAGAGATGTATCAGAGGTGGACACTAGGACCACAGTCCAAGGGGAAGATATCAGTGCTCCCATTGGCATCTCACCCACAGCTTTCCACTGCATTGCCTGGCCTGATGGAGAAATGAGCACAGCCAGAGGTATGACCCAACACCCTGTGGAGAGTGCTAGAAGTAGGTGAGGGATCTCCCTTGGGGCAGTGGCAGCATTCCAGAACATCTTACTCAAGGGCCTTAGGGAAGCAACATGGTTGGAATGAAGGAAAGTGAGAAAGAGAACACTTCAAGCATTGCTCAGATCCCGTATGCTTATTCTACTAAAGTCTGACTTGTTCCATTGGACTTCTATTCCCCTCTTCTAATTCCTTTGTGCTTCTCTAAGGAATTCTTAAGTTGGTTTTCTTGTCTGAACATGACAATTTGGGGAATTAAAGGATATCTGACTGGAAAGCATTTTATGATGGGATACAAGTCCTATAAGACAGGGTATATAGAAGAGGACCCTAAACAGCTTCTCAAACTTTAGGTTTCTCAGTCCCATTCAATCATCTCCCAACCCTGCCCTCCATGGAGGGAAGATTTATCTTCACTCAACACAGAAAAGTTGGCTAGAATCAGGACAAGCTTCTCAAAAACTGCTCAGCCCCAATCATCTCTGCCCTGCAACCTGAGTCATGTTTTTTGCTTTGCAGCTGCCCAAGCAGCAGACACTTGCTACATCACCAGCACATATGCCAGCTGCACCCTAGAAGACATTGTTGCTGCTGCTCCCAGAGGCCTACGGTGGTTCCAACTCTATGTGCAGCCAGACTGGCAGCTGAACAAACAGCTGATCCAGAAGGCAGAATCTCTAGGTTTCAAAGCTTTGGTGGTCACTGTGGATGCACCCATCATTGGCAAAAGACGTCAGGATCTGAGAAACCAAGTCGATTTGATGTCAAACATACTGCTAAAGAATCTTCAATCACCCAATGAGGTAGGAAGTATACTAGACTGAGGAAGGCAAACTTCCCCCTTTCCTCTTCCCTTTCCTCCTCCTTTCCACAAGCACTTACTGAGTATCTACCCCCTCCAGACACAAGGGAATGTAGGAGTTCAAAAAGCAGATCTGGTTCCTGGCCCCCAAAGCTGCCAAACCTGTCACCAGTGGTTTGACCCGGGCTGGATGCGGAGAAAAAAGGAAAGTCTGGGGAGTAAACAAAAGCAATCACCAGCCTTTTCACTTACAAAGTGATCATTTTGAATGGCACACATACATAACTGACTCTCAAAGAGGAGGCTCACAGCCTAGCCAAGGTATGTGGCAAGCCAATCTAGTCAGGCAAGCTCTACCCTGTGTCCCTGAAAACTGAGCAATCAACATTGCTGTGCCCTTAAAACTCAGCCACAGTACAGGTCTTTGGACTCTTTGAACTAAAGTTTAAAATGTTACAGTTGAAAAGAGTGGGGTACCGCAGAGAGAGAATACCATGCTAAAGCTGAGATCCACTAGCTACAGAAGAGATAGCAGTAACAATTTTTTCAGTCAATGGGCAACTGTGGAGTCTCCTGACAAGATATTCAACAGTTCTTGACTACAAATTGGTCTTCAGGTGCTCTGAAATATTTCTCCCAGCTTCCAGAGGCACAGTGACTTTAAGGATATTCAGTACACATAGTGAGCTAATGGTATATATTTGGTAATACACGGCTTACAATTCTTGTAATATTGTCTTACTAACTTGTGCATATCTCAATCATACCAGGTTAATAAACAGGCCATAGACAGATGTACACAAACTGACTAAATGTTGGTGTATCTAGAAGCGAGATCCCAAGGTATAACTCCTTTGAACATCAACGGACAGTGCAGATAAACAAAATGAACAACAGGAAGTTGAAAGATAGAATTTGACTGAGGTAGTGGGGCTAAAAGGAGAAGGGCAGATGAATAAAAAGAGGAGGGGTAAACAAATATAATTATATTTAATATACATGTGTTTCTATAGATATTATTACAAGATGATGTAAGCGCTATACACATAAGTTGGCATGTTAAACTGAAACCCCTTTGTACATCTACTTTAATAAAACAAAAAAAAATACATGGTAAAAAAAAAACTTTTAAATGATCCAGGTGACAGTGGCTCATACCTGCAATCCTAGCTACTTAGTAGGCTAAGATCTGAGGATCACAGTTCAAAGGTGAACTGTGAAAATCCCTGTGAAACTATCTCCAATTAACCACACAAAAACCAAAAGTGAAATGTGAAACTGCGGCTCAAAGTAGTAAAGTGCTAGCCTTGAGCAAAGAGCTCAGGGATGGGAGTTTGGCCTAATGGTAGCGTGCTTGCCTAGCATGCACAAAGACCCAGGTTCAATTCCTTGGTACCACATACGTAGAAAAAAAAGCTGGAAGTGGTGCTGAGGCTCAAGTGGTAGAGTGCTAAGCCTTGAGAAAGTCCAAGGACAGTGCTCAGGCCCTGAACCCAAGCCCAGGACTGGAAAAAAAAAAAAAAAAAAAGAGCTCAGGGACAGTGCCTCAGCCCCAAGTTCAAGCCTCACAACTGACAAAACAAAACAAAAAATAAATAAATAAAACAAACAATAAACCTTTTAAATGGGGCCCGGAGTTTGGCCTAGTGGTAGAGTGCTTGCCTAGCATACATGAAGACCTGGGTTCGATTTCTCAGTACCACATACATAGAAAAAAGCCAGAAGTGGTGCTGAGGCTCAAGTGGTAGAGCTCTAGCCTTGAGAAATTCCAAGGACAGTGCTCAGGCCCAGGACTGGCAAAAAAAGAGAAAAAAACAAACCTTTTAAATGGCCTATACTTTTGTTTTTTATTCATCTCGCATGCTAAATTCCAGTTCTTTTAAATTATACATCCTGTTGTACCTGTGTGTCTCTAGATTTTAGCATAATTATGGAGCAAGGATATGGCTGTAAACAAATAATGAAAATGGAAATCCTTATACAGATTATTTTTCAGGAAGCAGTGTTTGATTTTGTTTCACTTCTTTTTGTGTGTGTGCTGGTACTAGAGCTTAAATTCAAGGCCTCATGCTCTTCTCTAGCTTAATCGCTTGTGTTGGTACTGTACCACTAACCTGAGCCTCACTTCCACTTCCAGCATTCTGCTGGTTAATGGAGAAAAGAGTCTTTTAGATTTATCTGCCCAGGCTTGCTTTAAGCCAGGAGCCTCAGATCTCAGCCTCCTGAGTAGCTAGGATTACAGGCATGAGCCATCAGTTCCTCATTTGCTCTCTTCATTTTAAGCTGTTAAGTAACTGCCCTGAATGTGTCTCATCTTAGCAATGGGCAAAGTGGTCTCTTAGGACTAAGAGTTATCTTCTTATTTCCCCAGACAAACTCAATATCTTCCACTCTATTGGCTTCCATGAATACATTTTTCTGCTGGGAACAAATCCCTCGGCTTCAGAGCATAACTCGATTGCCCATCATCCTTAAAGGGATTCTGACAAAAGAGGATGCAGAATTAGCGGTGAAACACAATGTTCAGGGCATCTTTGTTTCCAACCACGGAGGAAGGCAGCTTGATGAAGTTTCTGCTTCAGTAAGTGACATGCTGGAAGGTAGGTGTGTAGTTTAGGTGCTGGGAGAGTGGTATGTGTCCACATCTGAGTCCTCTATGGAATCTGGTATGTCCCCTCTCCATTACCATGGGCAATTTCTGTGGACAGTCATGGAAAATAGCCCAATGTACACCATGCTGTTTGTACAAACTTTCTACATATCATCCCTTAGTCTGGGACTGTAGTAGAATTCACACTTATGTCAAGTAACTTATCCACATTCATAGGAGATAATAAGAGACCAAGATAGAACAGAAAGGACGTAAAAAGGCACTGAGGTCCCAGCCTCAAGAAGAGCTCCAGTGGAGGCCTGCTTGGATAGTAACTTCATGCAACTTCAGACACATGCCAGGAAGAAACAGGGTCTCACTTATGCTAACAATAACTCATTCAAGGTGGAACCAAAGAGACTCTAATAAATTTGTAACAGCTTACAGGTAGTTTTCTTCCCTAACTCATAAATTTATGTTCACTGCAGATAAATTTAAAACACACATAAGCAAAAAGGCAAAAACAAAGGGGGGGCGGCTGGAAGTTTGGTCTAGTGGTAGAGGTCTTACCTAGCATGCATGAAGGCCTGGGTTTGGTTCCTTAGTACCACATACATAAAAAAGCTGGAAGTGGTTCTGAGGCTCAAGTCGTAGAGCTCTAGCCTTGAGAAAAAGTCCAAGGACAGTGCTCAGGCCTTCAGCTCAAGCCCAGGACTGGCAAAAAAAAAAAAAAAATACTACTCCCAAATTTCATCACTATTGCAAATATCAATATGTTGGTATTTGTTGATGCAAACATAGTATTTTCCTGCTTAAAAAACTAGGGGTAGTATTTTAGAATTTCCTACTTTTTCATTTGAAAATGTATTACGAACATCTTTTTGCTTCAACATGTACTTCTGTTGGTTTTAATGATATGCCTTATGAATTGACAATTAATATAATCAACTTCCTTGTTAAATATCTGCATTCCTTCCAGTATTTCACTGTTTCTTCCCCTCCTTCCTTCCCTCCACCCTCTCTCTACAAGGTATTGCTCTATAAGCCAGAATGGTCTCAGATTTTCAATCCCTCTTCCTTTGGCTCCTGGGATTACAGGGGATATGCCACTACACCTGACTTCCATCTTTCACTATTTTCAACAGTATTTCAGTGACCACTCTTATAAAGTTAACAGTCCTCAGTACATCCCCAATCAGTTCCTGGAAAACAAATCCCCCTGTTACATTCCCTGACTTGTGCTGCTTACTGGTGTCTACCACTCGCTTCTTCCTCTACACTTGCTAGTGAAGTAAAGGCACAATTAACAGCAGGCCAAGTGGAGAACAATGGACACACTTACCATATCTCTCTAGTCAGGGCTCGATTGAAGGGAATGGTCAGGGTGCCCATTTCCCATCCCAACACCAGACTGTGACTGGAGGTGAGGGACAGTAGATCTTCAGCCGCCCCCTGAGCTCTCCCACCACCTCCACACCTTCATCTCCCATACATGCAGAACAGAAAAAGGCAAAATCCAGCTTCAAGTGGTCCCAATGCGTCATCAGATAGGAGTAGAAAGTGAACAGGAGCCTACTATCAACAAGTACCAAGACAGGCTTTTGGAAGAAAATCAAGATCAAGACTATATAATAAGGGTTGAGCTGCCATTCGTCAATTTTTCAGGGCCTGCTTCCTTAGGATGTTTAATATGTGGTGAAAGAGGCAGGCTAATTCTCCCAGTGAGAAAGAAGAATTTCTCCTGCTATATTTGCTGAGAGAACAAGCAGTAGGATCCTCTTCCAAGAGCCAAGTCAGCTGGGAGAATGTAGGATTAGTCTGAAGTTAGTGATATATCAAAAAGCCAGAAGCCAGCCGGGAGTTTGGCCTAATGTTAGAATGCTTGCCTAGCATGCACGAAGACCTGGGTTTGATTCCTCAGTACCACATATACATAGAAAAAGCCAGAAATGGTGCTGTGGCTTAAGTTGTAGAGTTGCTAGCCTTGAATGAAAAAGCTAAGGGACAGTGCACATGTCAAGTTCAAGCCCTAGTAGTGGCATACATGCATGTGCATGCTCACATACAACTAGAAAAAAAGAAAGAAAGATCTCAAGGGCCCAATGTCTATTGCTCTCCTTTGCCTTTCTCAGAGCATACCTGTGCACTGAAACAGCTCAGAACTCCCTCCTGAGACCCTTCCTCCAAGACTCCCAAGAGGCCTACTGTCACCCTCCTTATAGACTTTAAAATGTCAGGAGCCTGGCATAGAAGCAGATACCTTGGAGGGGGTCAAGCCCTCTTGGCCTCAGTCCTCAGATCCAAGTCAATATAATCAACCGCTTTATTTTTCTCTCAAAGGCTTAAACTCCACTTTCATAATGTGGTTGCTGTTGAGGGGAGCAGGGACTGGTGCCATCCAGAATGCCTAAGAGTTCCCCACCCCATTGTGGAAGGTCAACAATGGTACAGCCCAGCCACCTTGACCTCCCCACCCCCACAATGAGGAGGGATATGTGGTACAGCCCAGCCACCTTTGCCCTTCTAGGGAGGGGCAACCTTGACCTTCTCCCCACCCCCATGAGGAGGGATATCCGCTTGGGTGGGGAGGGGCCTGGCTTTGTGTGGAGACCTTTCCAATTTGCGCGCCAATTCCAACTAAGGTGATAGGTAAATTCAAACAGTGGACTGTGACCCTATTGGCTACCTGCGTGTGGCCAGAGCTGGCAATGGTCCCTCTGTGTATGTAAGTATCCCATTGGCCACCTGTGTGACCAGGTTCAACGGCATGGGTTTTGCCCTTAAAAACCCTGCGTGAGAGCCACTCGGGGTCACAGTGTCAGCTCTTGAGTCTGCACTGTGTCCCTGGCTGGTCAGTTCTCCATCTATTTCCCCAAGAAATTCACCTTTTTATATGAGACTGTCTCTGTGTGGTGGACTCTGGTGGGAAGTGGAATCCCCACCTGGAGGGATGTGGAATCCCCTCCTCTTGACCCCATAACAGTTGCCACATTCCCAGTTCCATTTCTCAGGGACTAACTGGTCATGCAAGCTGATAAGTCATGATATGTGGCCTAACTTCCCAAGATTGGCTGTAGTCCAACAGCCTGGGTACCATATTTATTTTGAGAGAGAGAGAGAGAGAGAGAGAGAGAGAGAGAGAGAGAGAGAGAGAGAGAGAGACAGAGAGACAGAGAGACAGAAAGAGAGAGAGACAGAAAGAGGGAGAGAAAAAGAGAGAGAGACAGGGAGAGAGAGACAGAGAGAGAGAAAGAGAAAGAGAGAGACACAGAGAGAGAGACACAGAGAGAGAGAGAGACAGAGAGAGAAACTTTGAGAACCCAAGCAAAAAGATTTCTAGCTATACCACTTTAGAAACAGAAATAGAAGAAAATTAAAAGCCAACATGCTCTGTCCTCTTAAAATGAACATTATAAATTGAAAATATTTCCATCAAGATAGCAGAGAAATCAAGCATTTCTTCAAAAAGAAAATTTAAAAAGTTTAAGAAGCCAGCAAAGGGATTAATGATTTATGTCTGTATAGGAGGCTAAGATCTAAACATTGTGATTTGAAGCCAGCCTGGTCAGGAAAATTCCATAAGACCTTTATCTCTAACTAACCAGCGGAAAGCCAGAAATGGATCAACCTGTGACTTAAGTGGTAGAGTACTAGCCTTGAAGGAAAAAGGTAGGAAACAATATCTAGGCCCCAGTACTGGCACACACACACACACACACACACACACACACACACACACGCATGCACAAATAAATCATCAAAAAGCTGGAGGTGAAGCAGAAAATCTCAGGAGGCTGAGTCCAGAGACAACCCTGGGCCTCAGGACTGAGACCTCTACCTGGATGAGATGCAGCAGCCCTGGGCACGGCCTCAGCATGCACATCCTCCTCCCATCCACCTAGGCCCACACACCTATCACCACAGAGTCAACACAGGGCACATAGCAGATCCGCACCTGTCTCTTTTCCAGATCGATGCCCTGGCAGAAGTAGTGGCTGCTGTCAAAGGGAGAATGGAAGTATACCTGGATGGTGGGGTTCGAACTGGCAATGATGTGCTGAAAGCGCTGGCCCTTGGGGCTAAATGCATTTTCCTTGGGAGACCAATCCTGTGGGGTCTTGCCTGTAAGGTGAGAATGGCAAAGTGGGGATAGATGGGCCATCCTGAACTTCTTATTTGTTCCAGGCTTTCCTGTGGTTTAACCTCCAACTTAGCTACCTGAAAGATAGTTACTCCTCACCACATCTTCAGGCTGTCTCTGAACCCACAAACAGCTCTCATCCTTACTTTTCTCTTTGCTTTCCTTTCTTCCCAACATCACTGATTTTTGTGGATCCTCTATCCTCCCTATCGCAGTGCTCTCTCTCTCTTTCTCTCTCTGTATATATACATATATATTCATATTCAGCAGATAATCAAAATGTAACTTAAATTCTTTTGTTTCTCCTTCCCTTACTCTTTCCTATTTTGAAAGCAGGGTGAAAAAGGTGTTGAGGAAGTTTTGAACATTTTAAAAACTGAGTTCCATACTTCTATGACCCTTACAGGTAAGTTCTTTTGTCCTGATTTAGAGCTTCAGTGTGTGGGGGAGGGGGGGCGGGGGAAGGTACCTAAGCAGAGGCTGCCTTTCCATCCAGCTCACCTTTCCCTAGTCTAGTAGCCATCCCCAAAACAGGGATCAAGCACTATTCTCTTCCAATGGAATCTCAAAACTTGCCTTAAAAATCACTGCCATTTCTTAGAAAAATCAGCCCTGGCTCTAAATTCTTGTTTTTGCTAGGTGATTTTGAATTACTGTTTCCTTTCTTGCTTCTTGTCAATTCCAGCTTAGGTTTCTACTTTCAGGAAAGGATTCTCAGCTAGTACTTCAGTGAATAACATTTTTTGTTATTATTATGTTTACTAGAGGTAAAGGTCCCTACATCATAGATATGAATAGAACTTCCAGTTCAAGATCACACAGCTTGTTTTTACATTGTTTTGTCCTTTGTATGAACAAAGACACCACACAGTCTTCTGGATCCACAATTTTCCAACCCTATACTATGCTCATTTCTTATCTGGTATGACTCTCTTCAGTCCTGTGTAGGACGTCTTCAGCTGCCAGCTTGGCTTTGCATCTTCAGATTCCCCTGGCAAAGAAAGATCCTTTCCTCTGATAGATCTTGCCCTCAGAAGGCAGTGTTGAATGGAGTGTTCACTCTGTGTCCGATGCTACCCTTAGTGTATTTTTCCCTAGCAGATGCTTTCTTTGGCCCTGTTTCTTATCTGAATGGAGCTAAGGCCAAAGATTACTATAGCACTTAAGAGTAGGTTTTTAAAAATGCTGAGTTTTATGTTTTCACTCTGACTTTTTTACATAGCTGGGATAAAACATGTCACAGGCACAGGATCATAAAATAAGTCCCAGTAAATCAGGACAAAATTATTCATTTTGTATGTACATTTTATTGGATAAGCATTAAGATCAAAGGCTTGTTTTTATTGCATCATCTCATGTCCAAGAATGACAAAAATGAGCTTTGTAACTCAGTGGCTTTTTAGGTTGTCGATCAGTTGCTGAGATCAATCGGGACCTGATTCAGATCTCCAAGTTGTAAGAAAACCACCACATGATAAAAGCAATGCCAGCCTGCCTGAACCCCACCCTCTCCAGAAGCCCCTGCCCTGCACCCTCAACTCTCCATCTCCTGTGCTTGTCACCTTCCAAGTGCCACCACCATCCTCAATGTATCCTCCCCTTGTTGGCCTTGCTTCAATATGATTTGTCTTGCCTAAAATTCGACTCCAAAATAAAAATTCACAAAAGAGTAGGTGGGCAAGATTGTGTAGTAATTTTTTTGCAGATCCTATATATATCTCTGTATAAGAAGTAATGGTGATCTTTTCTAAGTCTTTCCATTTCCAGCTCAATGGTTTTCCTCATTTGTCATAATCAGTAGAAACCTTGGGCTCTCCTAGCACAGATTTGCAATAGAGCAAAACCTTGATACAAAAGGCCATATAGTAGGACGCTAAATGAAAGGATCTTTAGGATATAGAAACATAAGCCATATAATGAATGATTGTTGTTCTTAAGGTACTATGTTATCTCTCATCTCTTTTACTGTCCCTTGGGTATCTCATATTGTTACAGTATCTCACTTTGTTACCTGATATATCAGATATATTTGTATTTGGTTATTTGAAATTGGATAGGGAACGGGGGGAAAACAAGATGAGGGTTGGGGGTGGGAGGGAGGGAAACAGGGACCAAGACATGTGAAAGGGTATCAATGTATGGGAATTAACGCACCATCTATCTGGCAAATATCATGTAACCCTTCTATTAATTACAATAAAAAATATATGAAAAAAAAAGAAGTAATGGTGAGGAGTCAGGGGTTTGGCTCAGCGGAAGAGCCCTTGCCTGGCAAGTGCAAGGCCCTGAGTTCGGTCCTCGGCTCTGGAAGAAAACAAACAAACAAAAAAAACAAGGCAAAAAGTAATGGAGAAGCTGGACAAGGTGGCTCATACCTGTCATCCTAGCTACTCAGGAGGCTGAGGTCTGAGGATCAAGGTTCAAAACCATCCCAGGCACTAAGTGAGACTCTTATCTCCAATTAATCACTAGAAAATGGGAAATGGGGCTGTGACTCACGGGTAGGGCAGTAGCCTTGAGCTGAAGAGCTCAGGGACAGCACCCAGGCCCAGAGTTCAAGGCCCATGACCAAAAAAAAATGGTGAAACTGGGCACAGTGGTTCGTGCCTGTATTCCTAGCTACTCAGGAAGCTGAGGTCTGAGGATCACAGTTCAAAGCCAATCTGGGCATGAAAGTCCATGAGGCTCCAATTAACCACCAGAAAGTTGGAAGGGGTACAGTGGCTCAATGTGGTAGAGTACTAGTCTTGAGCTAAAAAGCTCAGGGACAGCACCCAGGCCCAGAGTCCAAGTAGGAACAGAACTATAAATCTAACACTCCCAATAATGGATATCTATTTCCAAAGGAACTGCAATCAGTACACTGAAGACATCTGTGCTTGCTTATTTTCCTAACAGTCAAGGTATGGAATTAATCTAGGTATCAACAGACGCATAAATGGATAAAGAAGACATGACATATATATATATATACAAAATGAATAAAGTATCATTTGTAACAACATGGATGGAAATGGGAGAAATTTGTTATGTGAAATAAGTCAGGCACAGAAAAACAAGTATTACATGATGTTCCTTATAAGTGGAAGGTGAAAGGATGACTTCAGAGAAGTAGAGAATATTATGGAGGTTATCAGTCCAGGAAAAGTGTAAGAGCATGGTTAGCAGGCCAATTGACATGAGAAGCCTAGATGCCAGTGGGGATCATGACAGGCTACAGGCGACTTGACTGTGTGCTTGAAGGATGAATGACACTAGTGGAAAACTCACAGCATTGTGAGTGCTTGACTTCTGCAACAATCCCTCTTGAAAGACCAAGAGCCCATATGAACTTAGTGAGGTCATTTCTGCATCCCTTACCAAAACTGCCTAAATGTTTCCTGACATGTTGTCATCTACTCCTCGAACTGTGCCCTTTTGTCTGCTTTCCTGTAATCCCCATAAGCCTTTCCTTACTTGAGTGGAGGTTAGGGGAACAAATTTGCACTTAGCCATGAGAGTAGGTTAAACTCATTCTTCACCCCATGGTTGCACTGGAATATTAATTACTTAATAAATAAGATATCTGCATGGGCATCTCTTCATGGTCCAGAGAGGCAGAGTGGCACTCTGGATTGGAGGAATCTCTTCTACAGCATGGATGGATAACTATAGTTGACAATAATTCACTGAATATGCTGAAATAGTAGAAAGGTTTTCAAATATTCCTAATGCAAAAGTGATCGGTACTTAGAATGGATACACTTGATGATAGATAATACTCGGAAGTGACAGAAACAACAGTTACCCTGATCTGATTACTACACATGGGATACACATTAAATATTACACTAAACCCTACAGGTAAATGCAATTGTGATATGTCAACAAAAATGTAATATAAAAAAGGAATATGAGGGCCAAGAGAATGGTCTAGTGGTAGAGTGCTTGTCTGGTATACACAAAGCCCTGTGTTCAATTCCTCTCTACCATATACACAGAAAAAAACCGGAAGTGTTGCTGTGGTTCCAGTAGTACACAGCTGGCCTTGAGAAAACTCAAGAAGAGTGCGCAAGCCCTGGGTTAAAGCCCCAAAATTGGCACAAAAAAAGAGAATATAGGAAAAGAGTTATCCTGATGTAGTCTAATCATACATGATGAAAGGGACTTGGGAATTTTGTTTTCACTTTGCCTCACAGAGACGAGGCTAGAAACAAAAAAGAATAAAGGAGCAAAAGAAAATCTAAAGAATTTGTGGTCATGACCTATGATGCTACACAATCTTATAATTTTGCCTAATGTCTATTCTTTGCAGTACAATGACTTCAAAAAAAAGTAGGGAAAAAGAATTTTATGACAAAATATTCAGAGACACTATAAAACATATTAAATTTAACCAGTAAAGGAGAAAAAAGGTATCTTATTTTGATATCTTATTAGTTTTACCAGGTAGATCAAACTTTCTCAGTAAGTGCATAGAGTTGATTGCATGGATTAAAGCAGGAGAAATATCATCACCCAGAATTCCCCAAAACCATAAGTCTCTGACATTGGACAAAGAAAAACCATACCTCCTCTTAGTCCCTATAGCAGATGGCCATACTTAGATTTTGCTCTTCTCTGGCCTGTTCCTAGACCCATACCCTCTTCTGCATCACACAAAATGAAGATCAATGCACTCTCTAAACCTTTTCTCTCTGGAGTTTCATTCCCACATCACGCAAGTCTAGGTCAGACACCAGTTGTTTTGTTGTATTCTAAAACAGAGAGATACCCCATCACTCAGTTAAAGTATCTAGGAGTTTTAACAAGCCATACAATAGCTACACCCCACTAGTCAGATAAGAGATGCAGCATCGGTCTTCCATTCAGTAGGGTTTTTTTGTTTGTTTGCTAGTCCTGAGACTTGAACTCAGAGCCTGGGCACTGTCATTGGACACTTTTTCTCAAGGCTAGTGCTCTGCCAATTGAGCTATAGCACCATGTCTGGCTTTTTCTTTCTTTCGTTTTCTTTTTTTTGCTAGTCCTGGGGCTTGAACTCAGGGCCTGAGCCCTAGCTGGCCTTGGGTTTTCTATAAGGCTAGAGCTCTACCACTTGAGCCACAGCACCATTTCCAGCTTTTTCTATGTATGTGGTACTGAGAAGTCAAACCCAGGTCTTTGTGCATGATAGGCAAGCACTCTACCACTAGGCTAAACTCCTGGCCCATGTCTGGCTTTTTTCTGTGACAAGGAATTGAACCCAGGGCTTCATGCATGCTAGGTCAGAACTCTGCCACTAGGCTACGCTCCTGGCCTCTCAGTAGAGTTTTTAAAAGGCATAAAAGTAGGGTTTTTAAAAGGCAAGAAAGCACACATGCAAAGCTACAGAAATTAGCAGTTAGTGATAGAATTATAATTTAAGTACATGTCATAAATCATTAAGCAAAATAGCAATTCTGGTAACCAGCATCAATTATCAAGTAGAAAAAGGTTCACATTCCAGACTGTTCAATTTTTTGTTTTTGTTATTTCTGGAATTTCCTGGTAACAAGCTAAAAAGCATGCAATCTAAGTGCAAAGGTAATAGTAAGATAGTTGCCCTCTGTTTCCTTCATTCCTTTCTTTTACTACTTTTAGTTCCTGCTATTCTCAGTTTCTTCCCAAGCTGCAATTTCCTTCACATTTTGACAGGGCTTTCCAGGAGGTTTAACATTCCCTGATCCCACCCTTAATCAAACTGGTTTACAGAAGAAAAATTTGCAATTAGCCTTATCATGAGCAATTTCATAGGCAATTTTCTTTTTTTTTTTTTGCCAGTTATGGGCTCGAGCACAGGGCCTGAGCACTGTCCTTGGACTTTCTCAAGGCTAGAGCTCTACCACTTGAGCCTCAGCACCACTTTCGGCTTTTTCTATATATGGGGTACCAAGGAATCGAACCCGGGTCTTCGTGCATGCTAGGCAAGCACTTTAACCACTAGGCCAAACTCCCGGCCCCTGATAGGCAATTTTCTTAAGCAAGTGCATGAAGTTACCTGCTGGAGCCATTAGGAGTGACGGAGGGCACTTCTGCAGCTGTCCCTGGGCATCGGAGATACCACATAGCTGAGGAGAGGGGTGTCAGCAATTGTGATCAGACTTGGGTGGGTGTGGACAGCACTCTGCTGATGCTGCAGGAGGCTAGAGGTTTGTGCAGTTTCAGGACCGGGGTTGGGGCTAGCACAGGCTACATTATCTAATTTGGGGAAAGGGACTGAGGGTCTAAAACTGGGTTATTACAGTTTCAATATCCTTCCAATTTTTTAAGTCCATAAGTTTGCCAGCATTCTTTTTCTCATATCTGAAACAAGATGATAACATCTCAGTACCAAACTGTCCTTGGAGGTGAAAAAAGAATAAACCATCTTATAGATAAGACTTGAAACCAAAGAAAAGTTTACCAAGATAACACCTCCAGACACCTCCTCCCTCTCCCTCCCCCCTCATACAACCATTACACTTTTTCTTTCATATTCTCACACTGACCAGTGAGTATGGTATAGAAGACTTTACCTGTTTTCCTGTGATTGAGGGCTCATTATAAGGACTCCAATGCAGACTTGATGGCAAGATTATCTCTCCAGGCTACATCCTATCCAGCTGGAGAATTGTTGGATAATTTTAGACTGCCTTGTATTTCTAAGAGTGAAACCTATCATAATATCAGATGTTATCAATGCCGTTTGATATACAGGTAGTAATGCCATGTTACATTACAAGGAAATACCATGTACATTCACTATATATATATATATATATACACACACACACACACACACACACACACACACACACACACACCTGAATAATAATTGCACCCTTCTGAGATCCTGGATCTAGAAAAAATGTCGAATATTTTTTCTAGCTTCATTAGTTGTACAGGGATGTTTTATTGTAATGTTTCTATATTTGCATATGTACCCCCATCACTAACAACCTCCATCACTTTTCCTCATGCTCTCTCCCTCTTAAAACAATTTCAACAGATTACATTGTTCTGTTTTTATTCATGTATATAAATTGCTTCAACTATATTCACCCTCATTTATCCTTTCTATCACCTTCCTCCTCTAGTGGTCTCACTTGCAAGCAGAGCCTGTCTCTTTGCTTTTGTGTTATTTTTAGTGTACAGTAATTACAGAAAGACATTCACCATGGTATGCACATGTCCATATAGACTGTAGTCAGAGGAGTCCTCACTTACTACTGGCTTGCTCCCTGCCTCCATTCCCCTACTGTTCAATAACTTTCTCCAAAAAGCCTGCATATGAATTTATATAGCAGCTTTATTCATAATTGGCCAAACTTGAAAGCTGCCAAGATGCTCTTCAGCAGGCTAATGGATAAACTCTGGTATACCTGAACACAGAAAAAGTTGGGTTTTTGCCAAAAATAAAAAATAATAATAAGCTTTTGCTTTTTACTAAAAACAAGAGTATGAGGGCTTGACTTCAAGTTCCAGTATCAGCACACACTCACCAACATAAACAAATGATGTATTTTAAAAATTAAATGACAGGCCGGGAGTTTGGCCTAGTGGTAGAGTGCTTGCCTAGCATCCACAAAGACCCGGGTTCAATTCCTCGGTACCACATACATAGAAAAAAGCCAGAAATGGTGCTGAGGCTCAAGTAGTAGAGCTCTAACCTTGAGAAAGTCCAAGGACAGTGCTCAGGCCCTGAGCTCAAGCCCATGACTGGCCAAAAAAAAAAAATTAAATGACAGGTAAATACCTGCTACATACTAAATAAATCAATGAATAGTAAAATTTTCAGAGCTGTTATATAGAGCTTCTCATGTGCAAGCTGTCTTATATGGCTCTTTTATGACTCTTCTTCCTCCAGTACCAGGGTTGGAATGCAGGACCTTGTATTCTCTGGGCTTTCTAGCTCAGCTAGTATTCTACCACTTGAGCTACAAATCTAGACAGGCTTTCTGATAGTAACTTTGGAGATACAATCTCTCAGGCTTTTTTTCTCCCAGGGCTAGCCTCAAACTTTGATTCTCCAGATCTCAATCTTCTGACCAGCTAGAATTATGGGTGTGAACCACATGCATCCAGCGCATGTGATTCTTAATTTGATACCTACTTCCCAAATATTCACTGACACCTGGAATCTTAGATAGTTGATATTTGCAAAATTGGATTGTGTTTGTCAGTCTGGGTTCTGTGAGAGTCTACTGTTCTTGTAACTCAAGAGAAATCTCCAAGATCATCTTAAAAGAATTAGGCTTTATAATCCTCAATCTCTAACAATGAAGGTTGACTTGTTGTCAGTGTGGAACCATAGGGTCTATTTAGAGAACAGATAAAGAAACAGCAGAGCTGGGCTAAGACATAAAAATCTACTCATAAAACACATTGAATTTTTTGTTTTATTGGCTGTGTTAAGGATTAAGCCTAGAGCCTCACAAATTCTAGCCAAGTGCTAGACCACAGCTTCAGACATTTTGATGGATAAATAGACAGAAAAGGAGTGACAAAGTGCTGGCATTTCAAGGAAAAAAATATATTGATCTTGAGGGACTGATGGAGACATAGTTGCCCCTCCCTAGTAACTATGCTTGCAGCAAAGGCCATTTTGCTGGAATGTGGCCAGGTGGGGCTATTCCTGGAATGTGGGTTGGGGTCAGCTTAGGTGGGGCTATCTGAATTAATAGCTGGAAGCCTGGAAGGCATTATTTTAAACAATAATGTAGAGGGGGTAGCAACAGGATGTCTTGATTTGTTCATAATGAGAAAGTGCCCACTGGATCAGAAGTTGATGTCAGCCCGTTTGATATTTTGTATATCTGACTCATGTCTATTTTGTGTGTAACCAGCTTGTATACAACCCAGGCTTTCCCCTCCCTCAAGATCTGAACTTCTTTCTGGCACTGGTTCATATCGCTGGCAATAAACTCCCTTATCCTCTCTAAAAAGTGGTCTTGTTCTTTGCTTGTCTGCATTGCCATCACAGGATGGAGAAAAATCCTATTATGAAAAGTGAAGGCCACAGAAAACGTAGCTTTGGAACATTCAAATGGTAGAAGGCCAAGGACAAATAAACAGTGGATAAAGCACATGCAGATAACTGAGTTCTAAGGTCCCAATTAATTACGGTTCAAAGCTTTGAAGTAAACAGAAAAGAACTTAGTTGTTACAAATGAAATATACATGTAAGAATCACAGATATATGATCCTTTATAAGTATCAACTCCACTTTATCAGTTGTGCCAAAATTGTGTGTTCTCCCATTATGATACCACATAAAGCACTCGATTCTGATATAGCTGAGGCCCAAAGAATTACATAAACTCTCATCACCCCTTAGCAACAGCAATTAACCACACAATTCTACTCTTATTGAAGAAGATAGAGCTCAATCTGCTTTATCTCTTCTAAAAAACTTACAGCTTGCCCACTGCTATAGCTGGAATGTGTCCTCTCAAAAACACTTAATTGCCCCCTCTTGCAACAGTGTTGGGAGTTGGTGCCTAGTGACAGATGATTAAGCAATGATAGCTCTGCCCTCATGAAGGGGTTTATACCACTTCTTTGGGTGTAGGTTCATTACCAACTTTAGAGATTCCTTACATTAGCTGGAATCTGATTGTTCTGGCCCTATTTCACCCTCTCTATGTTCTCTGTATATATTCCCTCTCTAGGTTTTCAGTGGATGAGGCACACAGAAAACCACTGCCAAATGCAGCCCTCATCCATCACTTCCCAGGCTCCAGACCAATTATAAGATAATGTATTTGTTCATTGTAATTTATAAAATTAATTTAATTTGCTTCTGGAATTCCTGTTACTGTAGCACAGAACAAGCTAATACACCCTAGAGCATAGATGCTATGTTCCACCTTTGTTTTTCATCATTCATGTATCAGTAGAGGGAACAAATATGAAAGCTGTATGTTCCAAACATGGGGAGACAAAGATATATCTTATTTCCTGAAAAAAAGAAAAGCTTAATGTTAGTGTTTAACTGAGTAAAACTCTGGGCTCTGACTAACAATCACAAGTTATGAAGTAACTCAGAAGCTGATGAGTGTAACTCTCAACATTATGTCAAAAGAGAGTCCCTAGAAAGACATATGATACTTTGAGTTCTTTTTTTCTGCTTAATTTTTTGGAATGCACAGAGTTCCTTACTAATTGTTTCATATTTTAGATGGTACTTAAATGTATCTCTTTCTCTGGAGTGTCACAAAATCAGTAAGTGCCTAAAGGGGTTTACTGACATACCTATGACCACATCAAAGCTAGTAAGAAAATTAAGACTTGAACCCTAATTAATTCCTAATGAGGATTTCATTCCAAATGCCTCAGAAAGTAGACAAAGGGCTGTAATTTTGCAGACCCCCTTTGGAATGCTAGGTGCTTCTTGTGCTCAGTCAACATTCCACCAATGACAAAGACTCTATCTATATTACTTTTCTATTGCTTTGTAACAAGCTGCTCCAACCTAGACATTTAAACCAACAGAAAGTCTTCAGTTCACACCAGAGTCAGCATCAGCATCCCAGCTGACTCCTCAGTTTCACATTTATCATGAAGCTGCAACCCAGGTAATATCTGAGGATTCATGTAAGAAAAGGTAATACTCTCAAGCTTACTTAAATGGTTCCTTGGAGATTCAGTTCCTTGAAGGCAATTGACCAGGGCCCCAGTTTCTCATTGAGTACTGGCTAAAGGCTACCCTTAGCTCCTCTCCAACATGGAGAGCTGCTTCATCAAAGCCATGGTAAAAAGGACATCTGTTAGCTCAGCAGAAGTCATCAGTTTCTACTCATATTTGGTGGAATGGAAGTGGCATTGCATCCTATTTGACAAATTATGGTGGTTAGGAATAAGGTACTAGGTTCAGTCCACACTCAAAAGAAAGGGATCACACAAGGTTATGAATATCAGGGAGAGATAGTTAGAGCTACCTTAAAAGATGGGTAACATGCAACCAACCATTAGACTTTAGAGCAGCCATTTCCCACTACCCTACAGAGGATTATGCCCATCATATGGCCTAATGAGCATGTGGCTGTCTCCCCTAAGAAGAGGAAAATGCACCCCATGACTCCCAAAGACTTGAGGCTGGAAGCTGATTTCCCAGGTCACACCTGTGAACACCAAGTCCAGACTGTCTGGCTCCAACATCCCACATTCAACCATTGGCTATCTTGTAGCTTCCTTGATAAGAAAATGTTCTAAAGGAGACTATTAAGCCCTATACTGGAATGCTAACTCACCCTGTGAACTCACAAATTGTCTGAGTACTTATGTATCAGGTAGAATACAAAGATGAAGGAAATCATAGCTTTCATTCGTTGGCCTGACACAGTGTTTAATCCATACGAATAATCCATAGGTCATAATGAGGAAATGTTCACAAACCTTCATGTCAACTGGTGGTGACCCAAAGAGCTTTACAGTATGCTTTGACCTTCTCTGAATATGAGCATAGCCCAGGTGCTCAAACATCATTTATGTAATCGATCATGTGAATTTAGACAATTAATTCACATATACATAAGATTATCTTCAAATGAATTCTAGTCCTAAACATTAAGAGATAAGGCCAGGAGTAATAAAATGCAAGGGCTAAACATCTCTTACATATAAGACAATATAGACAAAAAAAAATCTCTGTGACTTTGATCTAGAGAAAACAGTGTCAAGTAAAAGAAAAAGAAGAGTGTCGACTCGGCCAGAGTGGGCATGGGCCGCCCAGAAGAGGGAATTCTGAAGTTCGGGAACTGGAGCAGGGGGCAGCGGCCCCTCCCAGTATTGAAGAACTTGCATGGATCAGTTTGCTAAGGATGTATAAGATCTAAGAAGTTGAACATTATTCAGTGTTGAGCTTGCTTTTTTAAAAACAAAAGAGATGAAGCAAGATGGTGCCAAAATAGGAACCCAGCCCAGCTCTCTCCCACAAAAAGAGAGAATCAGAAGAGTGTCAAAATTTAAATGATTATGTGTAAGAAGGTATCATTAAAAACTTAAATGATAATGAATAAGCCCCTAGGTGCAATCCCTTTTCCTCCAGACAAGATAAATAAATCATAGCCTGAGAAAAATTATTTTTATTTCATATATTTGATAAAATATTTTTTGTCAGTCCTAGGGTTTGAACTCAGGGCCTGGGCACTATCCTTGAGCTTTTTCAAAGCTAGTGCTCTACCACTTGAGTCATAGCACCATTTCCAGCTTTTTCTATGTATGTGATACGGAGGAATGGAACCCAGGGCTTCATGCATTCTAGGCAAACGCTCTACCACTATGCCACACTCCTGGGCCCAGTAAAATATTTTTATCTAGAATATAAAATGCATAAGTCAAGAACACATAACAAATAAAATTTTAAACTGAGCAAGAGGCATTTCAATTTTCTTCAAATCATTTGAGTGTTCTACCAAAAAGTTATAGGCATGGCTAATAAACAAGTGAAGAGATAATGAACCTCAGAGAGAAGCCAGTTGAGGCCATAGTGAAACACCATTTCTGACTCACTAGATTAAAAAAGAGTCCAAAACAATTAGAGGCTGAGAAGAAATACTCATTCAAAAACCCAGAAATCTTTATGCATTATTGATGGGAACCATAACCACTTTGGAAAAAGGGTTGGGTAATCCTTTAAAAGTTACAAATGAATTGAGTATATAATCTAATGATTCCACTCTTAGTTATACATAGAAGGTGAGTAAAAACATGTGTTTGTATAGGAATATTCATAGCAGCTTTCTCCAGAATACCCCCTAAAAGAAAAACAAAAAATACCTACCACTTGATGAGTGAAAAACAAATATTACTTACTCATTAGTGTAGCAATACTATGGTATTCATAACCTAAAGGGAATGAAACACTGACAAATGTTATAACTCAGAAGGATCCCTAAAATAATATCATATCAAGTAGAAGAAGACAGGTACATAAGATTACATATTATATGAATTTATTGATCAAGAGTCCAGAAAAGGCAAACTTTAGAAACCTAACACCAAAGAAAAGTTGTCTAGATATGGAAGTGAAAATAAGGTGGACGTGGATAATAATAAATAATTAGGTGAATAATATAAGGTCCCCAAAGTCCTTTTGTTGTTGTTGGTCATGGGGCTACATCTCTGGGCCTGGGTACTCAAGGCTAGCACTCTGCCACATTGAGCAGGTGTGCCACTTCCAGCTTTCCGGTGGTTAATTGGAGGTAAGAGTCTTGTGGACGTTTTGTGTCCTGGCTGGCTTTCAACCACAATCCTAAAATTTCAGCTGTCTGAATAGGTAGGATTACCTACCTATTCAGATAAGTGACTGATGGGCACACGGCCCAAACAGCTTTCTGACTGTCACAATTTCATTAAAAAATAACTGGGCATTTAAAACAAGTCAATATCAGGGAATTTGTATTATACTGCTGTGAAACTCTTTAAAAATAAAAGTGGGTCACTGCAGGTTCAGAGCTGCCACACTGACCTGAGATCTGATGATAGCCGTTTGAAGACAGTCTGGGCAGGAAAACCTGAAACATTTAACTCCAATCAATCAGCAGAAAGCCAGAAATCGAGCTGTGGCTCAAAAGATAGTGCACTAATATTAACCAAAACAATATCCACATCATTTTTAGGCTAGGGTAGGGCAGGGTACATCATGACAATGGCTATTACATAAAACTACAAGCACTGCTGTGACCTACATCATAATTAATTAGCTAGTTATAACTCGCTAGTTTCCTTTCAGAAATGTTCTTCAATTAGATATACATACCACTTTGGGAGGAGTAAAATTTGAGATTTTGAACAGATTAGGAGGGAAAGAAATTCATTCCACAAATAATTTTTCTCGATGAAATTGTCACAATGTAAATTCAATAAAAATGCCCAAGACAGCAGCTACATAACTAGAGACATTCAATAGTCAGATGAAACTGCACTAAAGTAAAATTTCTACCAAATACATACACAACAAAAGATGAAATGTATCTCTAGGATTCAACAGGTCTCATTTCAGTACATAATCTGAAAATCTCAGGCAGTATGTGAGAACAGACAAGCTTCTTAAGGCAAAAGCCACATCACTAACAGCACAGCCTTGAGGCTAGATTGTTTTCTTGTTCCAGAAAAGAGAAAAGCATATTATAAAAGAGGTTATTGGGAAATAATTTCAAGGGAATCAATTCTCAGGGGGGCAGGATTCTGGAGACAGCAATGATTACACAGCAGGAATTCAAGGTGATATGGCTGAGTCAGATGCCACAGTATATAATGCTCCAGTCCTGCCTGGAGGGGTGAGGAGACCATAGGACAGACTCTTCCACTGTCTGATTGCTTCTATCAGGCTAACTGGTAAGACAACTTTGCAAGCTGTTTCACTCAACTAGAACTGGTTAAACAGCGTTTCTGGTGTGGGGTTTTCTTTTGAGTTTTTGGTTTTTTGGTTTTGAGTTTTGCTAAACTGCAGTGGAGTGAACATTGGACATTTCTGAGAACTACGCACACTCAACTTGTGCCCACTTTTAACCTTCTCCAGGGCTGCCTGCCATCCCACTGCTCCTGGTTGTGATCCTACTCCTGAACTGCCCACCATGACTGCATGGAGCTGCCTGGTGACAGGAGCTGGGGGATTTCTGGGTCAGAGGATCATCAGCTTCCTGATGGAGGACAAGGACCTGCAAGAGATCAGGCTCCTGGACAAAAGCCTCAGTCCAGACATCAGAGAATTTTCTAGTAAGTGAGCACAAGGCTTCTGGGTGTGGCTCCATGGGGAACCCTGGGTGTGGGGGTGAGATCTGGTTGGGGAATGGAAGGATGCTTGGGCCCCTCAGGATTCCTTAACTGAAACCAGGCAAGACAAGGAGTGAGGACTGACCCAGCCAAGTGGGCAGGGCACAGCTATTGGGACAGTAGACTATGACCTGCCAGAGATGGATTATTTTCTATTGCTTGCTGGTTTTACTCTGGTGTTGCTGGAGTTTAAAGTAGTCTATCCAGTCTGTTGGATGAAATAAAATACAAGCAGTTTTAGTAGATTCAACATGTGTGTGAAAGTTAAGAAGAGACAGAGAAAATAAATGTGAGTGCTGCATAAACAGGGCACATGGCACAACCCAAAAGCAAGGGCCAGCCTGAGTACACACTCACGCAGATTCCTCCTACAGACTTCCGCTGGCCCCCTCCATTCCTCAGTCCCACTAAGAAAAGCAGGCAGAATGTTCTGGAGAGTCTGTTGTTTTTTCCATAACTGCTGCCCCTGCAGCACACACAGCTGGTGGACTGACAGGGCATTGCCACACACTTCATCCCCACAGCCTCACACTCTGCTGTAGAAACGGCAGGAGAAGGCCCAGTCACCTGATTGTGAGGCCTCAAAGTTCCAGAAAGAAAAGGTTATTTGGTAAATGGAGAGGCAGAACTCAGTTCCTTTTTGCTCCCAATGTGAGGAACCTGTTTCCTGTTCCCTTGCCCTAGCAAGTGTCACTGGATGTGCAAGCCAAGGCTGTGTAAAGTGTTACCCGATAAATATCTGGGCTCCCTTCTCAAAGATGAGTAATCAAGACATAAGTGGGTAGGAGGCTGGAATTTACAGGGAAGTGTTGTTTATCTTTTCTCGCCAGCTAGTGGTGCTTAGGGGTTCAGAAGGGCTTCCTAGGCAGAAGGAAACACCAGGGAAGGAGGCTCCGTGCCAAAGGGTCTTCATTATCCCCAGAACATGATTTCATTACTGTGCAACCTAATTTGCCCTTCTGGAGCTAATTTCTATAGTTCTTCTTAGTCAGTGAGAAAAACTAGGCACTGATGACTACTGCTTTCCCCCCTCTAAATGGTCAACTGACTCCTGGTCCAGAGAAGGCTGTCTCTTTTGCTGTTCTGCTGTATGCCCCAACAGTTTCACTGCACACACTCCTCTAGCCAAGGAGTGTTCTAAGTCTCCCCTGGATACACCTTCAGCCCTCCTTGGTACACACAGGGCCTTCTACAGCTCCTTAGGGATACACCCATTCTCTTCTCTGCTTCTCTCAGAATACTCCAGATTCCCACCTTACTACTTTCTTACTCATGTGTCTGAATAAAAGTAGTCATGGGATCACTATCCTTTACAAGCCTAGTTTTTCGGCAATCTATGAAAATGTGCAGCTAATGCCAGGCAGGGAAGAGGAGCTGCCAAACTGGTGGGGGGAGACAATGGGGGGCTGGGGGTCTCACGGCTGTGAAGCATGGGAGGGGAAGCAGAAGGGCAGGAATGGAGATCCCTGTGTCCTCCCTCAACCAGAAATCCATGTAGCATGTTTGCTGTGATAACCCGTGGCTCTGGGCTTCTCTTGTCTGTCAACCTTAACTCCTCTGAGCCAGTCTATCTGAAGACACTACAAAGAAAGAAGGGAAGGGAAGGGAGGGGCAGCCAGATGGAGCAGAATCAAGGCAGTCCATCCACTCTCAGGGACATATCTCATTCAAGTAGCCTCTCCTGTCACCCTCTTCCTCCACTATAGAGGCTTTCTGGGGAAGCCTGGCAGAGAGAGGGGCCTGGCATAACCAGCACTCGGCAGAGACTTAAGAGACACAGTAGTCCTACTTCATTCCTAAATTCAGATCAACTGACTCATTCTTCTCTGCCTCCAAAGTGGACTGTAAGCAACTAGATCTACCCTTTGGCTGGAGGGTGAGTGAGCAAGGCTTGGAAGCAGGGTGTTCTGCGGTAGAGTCCCACTACAAGTGTGTTTTTTTTTTTTTTTTGCCAGTCCTGGGCTTGGGCTCAGGGCCTAAGCCCTGTCCTTGGACTTTCTCAAGGCTAGAGCTCTACCACTTGAGCCTCAGCACCATTTCCGGCTTTTCTCTATGTATGTGGTACCAAGGAATCGAACACGGGTCTTCATGCATGCTAGGCAAGCACTTTAACCACTAGGCCAAACTCCTAGCCCCTACAAGTGTGTTCTTACATCTGTCCCTGAGCAGCTCTGGCCTCACATGCCTCACCTGAACTTCAGAAATCAGGAGGAAATCAGAAGTCATTTAGGAAATCAGCAGAAAAGGAAATTACATATTTGTGTATAAATTATATAGTGAGGCATTCACACAGACTGCATGAACCACTGTGCTTGTTTTGGTGGCCAGGAAGGTGACACCATGACAAGCAGTGTCATCTAGGGTGGATTTCAGAAGAAACAACACACTGGTGTGTTGCCCACTGCCCTGGGATGACATCAGAAGCAGTGTCTTAGGGACTGACTGCGTTGCTGCAGTGATGTCAGCTCTCACAATATCTGGTATCTTAGAGGTTTCCTTAAGTCCACCACTGGAGCCATTCTAAAGTCCTCATCAGTAGATACACTCTACTTCTAGTCTCTCAAGCATGGACCATGATAGCTGAAAGGAAATTGCCTACTGGGTTCTACCCACACAGTAACCACCAGGTCTTAGCAGGGAATGGCCTGAAATTCTCTATTGTTACATTTCCATCACCAATCACAGCCCTCGAACCTACCACCACCTACTCAGAGCTCAGTGACAGAAGTGCTAGTTAAGCTACTGAGCACATAGCTATTTCAAGCGTAATATCATGTCATTATTGGCTTGTTAACCTAGAGGTCTGAAACTGTCAATATCAAATGCACATACAAATACTCTTTACTCATAGGAAGAAGATAAAAACTGAGGTTTCCCTCTTCAATCTAAGCCTCACAACCTCTCCATTAGATCTTGCTACATATTAACAACTTCAATTTTTGTCATCAGTCTAGGCCTGGACATTGTTCCTGAACTCTTCAGCACAAGACTAGAGCTCTACCACTTGAGCCACATTACTACTTCCTGCTTTCTGGTGGTTAACTTGGAATAAGAGTATCACAGAGGGACTGGGAGTTTGGCCTAGTGATAGAGTGCTTGCCTAGCATGCACAAACATCCAGGTTCGATTCCTCAGTCCCACATACATAGAAAAAAGGCAGAAGTGGTGCTGAGGCACAAGTGGTAGAGCTCTGACTTTGAGAAAGCCCAAAGAAAATGCTCATGCCCTGAGCGGAAGCCCAGGACTGGCAAGAAAAAAAAAAGAGTACCACAGAATTTCATGCCCCAGATGGCTATGAACTACAGTCCTCCTATCTAGTCCTGAGTATCTGGGATTACAAGCGTGAGCCATCGGACACCGCATACGGACTTCTCTTTATGAAATGAATTTTTATATTCTACTCACACAATAAAACCACAGTTCAGATGCATTTCATCAAGCAGGATGTAATGGGTACGATTTTCCTGTTATTCCCATTGAGTGCTATAGATTTTCATTCCTTGATCTGCTTTTAGCTATCCACTAACTGAATGTGCTTAGTCTCCAAACATGATCACATCAAAATTGAACCAGGCAGTGGACACCTGCATGAGGGACTCTTTGGGGCCATCAAGAAAGTTTCTCATTACCAGGTCTCCTATTTCCACAGAGCAACAGACAAAGATCAAGGTGACAGTGCTGCAAGGGGACATTCTGGATGCCCACTGTCTCAGGAGAGCCTGCCAGGGAGTCTCCGTTGTCATCCACGCTGCTGCTCTGATTGATGTCACTGGTGTCAATCCAAGACAGACCATCATGGATGTCAACCTCAAAGGTACAGTACCTGGGGGAAAGTTGCAACAGATGGCAACGCGAATGAAATTGCAGATGATGAGAGGAAGAACATGAGCCATTACATATCTCCTACCTGCTCTGGGTTTGCTGCAGCCTTGGCTCACTAGTCCCACCTGAGAGAACTCAAGGCTGTGGGTTCAGTGGTGCAAATGAGAAACCACCACTGACAAGGGGCAAGATCATGGAAGGCCCCACAGGCTCTCCATGGGTGAGCAGAGATTTACATCCACCTGTACCTCTCCAGATGCTAGGAAAGCTCTTCCTCCTGCTCCTACATCCCAACCTCAACTAGACTCAGACCCCAAACCCATGATAGCCATTCACCCTGCATCCCTGGACAACCACACCTAGTAGCAGCCTCTTCACCATGCTCTAAGCTCCCCCATTCACAGCCCTGCCCAGCTAAAGTCAGGATTCCTCCAGAGAGGACCAGCAAAGCCTGCTCAACAGAGCTCTGCTAGGACACATGATGAGAACACTCTGCTACTATTCGGGAGGACATCCCCCCTCAGCACTGGATAGTCTTGAGGAGCTGCTTCCAGCCAGATGCGAAGGGTACCCCTCACCTGCTCATCGCTAAATGACTGTTGGCTCCTTCTAACATGCAGGTTCTTAATCTAGCTCACATATAGACACATTCCCTCAGGGAAACCACTCTTGTAAGTTTTGAAGTCCCTCTGACCCCCAAGGGCCATTTTTTCCAGCCCCGGTGCATCTACTGCTTTTCCTTTCATAGCCTGACTTTCAATTTCACATTTCCATGGTTCAGTTTCTAAAGCCACCAGTAGTTTTGGATTTACAGCAATATCTCAGAAGTTATCCATTCTAGTATCCAACTCACCTCACCCATCTCTAGCCACTACGTGGGAAGCTGTTACAAGGCCTCAGTTGAGGACATTGTCCAACAAAGGATGCTGGAAGTGAAAGGAGTGACTTTACTAAAAATTGTCATAGGTGAAAAAAAAAAACTTCACATTTATTCTGCCAAAATTAAGAGCAGCATTTCTTTGCCACCACATTTCCCTGAAAACAAAAGCAGACTGAAAGTCCTGAAAATAATATTATACTAAAAGGGACAGGAGTTTTGCCTAGTGGCAGAATGCTTGCCAAGCAGGGGCGAAGAACCAGATTAGAAAAGGCAGAAGTGTTGCTGTGGCTCAAGTGATAATGCCATAGACTTGAGGAAAAAGATGAGGCCAGTACTCAGGCCCAGGGTTCAAACCCCAGAACGGGCAAAAAAAATTACAATTAGATTCTTATATAGATAACAGTCTAACACTGAATCCAAAACATACACTGTCTTGGCACATTTCACTCCTTAGTTCTCTGCCACATACAATGGAAAACATCAGTGCAGACCCCAGAGTGAAAACTGGAAACAATTACTGCCAGCCCTGCAATTCATACCTGGGGAATTAAGTCAGAGAAAGACCTAGAAGAGGCTTCAAAAGACACACAAAATCCACAAGAACTAGATAACAACTTGGTAACTAATGCATAGAAAAGCATTTAGCAAAGATTCATCAACTTATCAGATAAGCAAAAACAGCAGACTAATGGACATTTACTTGGGAGATTGCCCAACTGTCTAAAAAAGTGTTGCCCCATGAGAATGTGCAATAAAAATGGACTGTTATTTTAATGATATATATAAAACATCAACTTCAGTGACTATTTGAACAAGAGAAAAGGAAACACAATAGGTACAGAATCACAAACACAGATTTATACATGCAGTCATACACAGGAAGACAGGATTATGGTCGCACACAGCAGACTCAGCATCTATTAATGTGGACATTTTCCCTGTGGATGTGGCTAGCACTGCCCATATTTGACTCTGGGACAGAAAAAAGCACACTCATCCCTGTGGTTCCTCCATTGAGTACAGAACAGAGGTGACCATGAATGTGAAGACAGGGAAAACCCCCTGCTGTGTCTCCTCACATTCACACCATATTCCTCATTGGCAGGTACCCAGCTCCTGTTGGAAGCCTGTGTCCAAGCAAGTGTGCCAATCTTCATCTATACCAGCTCAGTGGACGTGGCAGGGCCCAACAACTACAAGGAGATCCTCCACAATGCCCAGGAGGAAGATAACCACGAATGCATGTGGACTGACCCCTACCCACACAGCAAAAAGCTGGCTGAGAAGGCTGTGCTGGCAGCCAATGGGTGCCCTCTGAAAAACGGTGGCACCCTGCACACTTGTGCCTTAAGGCCTATGTACATCTATGGGGAGGGAAACAAATTTCTTTTTCACATTGTGAAGAGAGCCCTCGAAACCAATGGTGTGCTTGAGAAAACAGGCCCGTCATCTCTGGTGAATCCAGTCTATGTGGGCAACGCGGCCTGGGCCCACATTCTGGCCTGCAGAGGCCTGAGGGACCCCAAGAAAGCACCAAACATCCAGGGGCAGTTCTACTACATATCAGATGACACACCTCACCAAAGCTATGATGACTTAAATTACATCGTGTGCAAAGAATGGGGCCTCAGCATGGATTCTAGACCAGGCCCTCCTCTATTCCTGATGTACTGGCTTGCCTTCCTACTGGAAGCGGTGAGCTTCCTGTTGAGTCCAATTTATGACTATCGACCCCATTTTACTCGGCATTTACTGACGATCTCAAACAGCATGTATACCTTTTCTTACAAGAAAGCCCAGCGAGATCTGGGGTATGAGCCACGCTTCAGCTGGGAGGAAGCCAAGCAGAAAACCACAGAGTGGATTGGTTCACTTGTGAAGCAGCACAAGGGGACACTGAAGTCAAAAGCTCAGTGACATGATGCCAGCAGATGGTGACCTGTGTGTTGTGTTATTTGTCCCGACCTCCACCTAGTTACCTCCTGTGAGAGACTGGGGCATAAGCCCTGATCCACTCTTCTTGATACAAGGGCCAACTTAGTGTCATCCTTAGCCACTAGTGTCTTCCTTAGCCACCACAAGCCTTCCCAACCTGTGACCCACCCAGAAGCTTCCTCCCCTAACCCTGAATCTCCACACAGACTATCTTCTAAGCTGCACCTGCACTGTCCACACCCCAGAAACTGCTGTGAGCCACTCCAGGTCTCCTGGTACTTGGAGCTTAGACTCTTGGTTCTTTTGCCCTGCTCAAAAGATATAGCATTTCTGTTGGTTGGGTAATACCCATTCCTAGTAATAGTCAGTGCAGAGAACAATAAATACTGTGTGTCCAATACGGATAATAGTGTATCTGTTGAAATGCTTTCGTGTTTTTCTCTTCTGACTGAGTAAGCCTAAAACAGATAAATATTTTAAAGCAGACTGGATCCTGGAGGGGAAGACGGTGGAAGTGCAGGACAGGAGCAGCAGACTATGAGCTACTCTCTTTCAGGCATGGACTAGAAGCCAGGCCCATGATCCCACAAAAGGTGCCTGTTTATGGATCTTCTACTCAAAAGAACGTGTACATAAACATTTTAAAGGCCATATTTATACACAGACTAGTGAGAGGACTGTAGCATATTCTACATTGAAACTATAAAATCTATTTCCTTTAAATAATTACTAACTATAAAATATAAATAACAGGATATTGAAAAGGTGGGAAGGGGCGGGAGAAAGTGAGAGGGAGATGGGTGAATGGAAAGGGTACAGGAGTTGAATACAATCTCAATATTCAATGTACATATATGACAAAAGAAGTGACAAATATGAAAAGAGTTGAGGGGGAAGAAGGAGCAAATATGGGGAGAGAATCATGGGAGGGGTGAATTATCAAGGGGGCCTGGAAACATACATGTGTTAAATTTTAACCTCTGAGGTTTGTGTATTTAATATAAATCTAAAAGATTAGAAGGCAGACCGGGAGTTTGGCCTAGTGGTAGAGTGCTTGCCTAGCATGCCGGGTTCGATTCCTTGGTACCACATACTTAGAAAAACCCAGAAGTGGTGCTGAGGCTCAAGTGCTAGAGTTTCTAGCCTTGAGAAAAATCCAAGGAAAGGCCTCAGGCCCTGAGCTTAAGCCCAATATTGGCAAAAAAAAAAAAAAAAAGGTAGAAGGTATTCTGGTAAAACGTACTTTACATGCTGGAGGCTGGACAGAATGGGTTACAGAGGGTGCAATTTCTTTCTTTCTTTCTTTTTTTTGGAGGGTGGGGGTCAGACATTCAGTTTTTCTACAGGGTCTGGTCCCTGTCCTTGACCACTTGAATTTAAACAAAGCAAGCTTTAAAGACAGACACAGTGCCATCTCTGCTTTTCTAGCAGTTAACTGGTATAAGGGTCTGAGGGATTTTTATGATCAGGCTGGCTTTCAATGGCCAATCTAAGATCACAGCCTTCCAGGTGGTAAGAAGGGTTACAGCCATGGGCCATTGGCATGTCACTGAGAATTTCTTTTTTTTTCTTTTCTTCTCTTTTTTTTACAAATCCTGGGCTTAAGCTCAGGGCCTGAGCACTGTCCTTGGACTTTCTCAAGGTTAGAGCTCTACCACTTGAGACTCAGCAAGACTTGTAGCTTATTTTTTTTTTTTTATGTATAAGGTACCGAGGAATAAAACCCTGGGCTTTGCACATGCTAGGCAAGCACTCTACCACTTGGCCAAATTCTTTTCCCCTGGAGTTTCATTTTTCAAAGAATAAGAATACCAAGGAGGGTTCAGTGCCAATGGCTCATGCCTCTAATCCTAGTTACTGGGTAGGCTAATATCTGAGGATCCCAGTTCAAAGCCAACACATAGTGGAAACTCCATGAGATACTTATCTCTATTTAACCACCAGAAAAACAGAAGGTCAATGTGTGGCTCAAGGGAAAAGGGGCTAGCCTACACGGAAGAGATCAGAAACAGCAGCAAGGAATTCAAACCAAGCAAATACCAAAGAGATAAACAACAACAACAAAAGAATTTGAGGAATGATTGAGTAGAGGGGTGAGATGGGAATTTGTTCTTTCACAGTGAAGGATTTCAGGAAGGTAAGAGAAGATGGACACTGACTGACTGAAACAGACAGTGGCAGCCTTCTATAGGCTTCCTGTTTTCTCTGGTGAACATGTTTTCTTTGGCTTTGACTGCCTCTTATACACATGCTGGTCAGGCAAAGCATGTGAAGAAGACCTCTTGGGACAAATAAGACAGCAAAGCTTGGAGCAGCTTCTATTTCCTGCTGCTTCTCCCTCGATAGGTCTAGGATATGTTTTCAGAAGTAGCAATTACACTTTGTAATATCTACAAGAAGATGAAGAGGTCTAACCTTCATTCCTCAATCTGAAGAATGTCTACTATGTCACTTCTAGTCTCTTGCCTAGAAGAGACTAACCCCTCCACCTAAAGAAATACACATGCTACAGCCCTGAGGATGAGCACCATTCACTCCTTCCCTGGGGCAGGCTTGCCATCATTAAAGAAAGGTATAAGGTATAGTGTTCACAGAAGAACTTGATGGGAGAGAAGCTAGTCATGTGGATGCTTCCAACAAAGGGTGCCATGTGGCAAGGAACTTTGTGAGCACAGATTTTTGCTCATGTTCTTCCAAAACAAGGGCCTAACATGCCACAGCCATGCTAAGCAAGGCAAGAAGAGGACTCACAGAGATGAAAGCAGAAAGAGGCCTAGATCATTAAAAGAAAATCAAAGCTCTTCACCCCTTTTTGTTCTCTTTCTAAACCAATCTTTCCTTAGAAACAGCTGACTCGGTGTCACTATGAGATATATAGAGACTGTGTAAGGAATGACTTGACAGAGACCAATCAGATGACAACACTGTCCATAACCATCACAGTACACCACTAAGAGAGGGTTAATGGGTAATTCTGCATTTACATTTTTTAAAAGTGAGAACATTTGTTTTTCATGAGGTTGGGGAACATACTTTTCCATAGGGAAGGTTGCACTTCCCATAACTAAGTGTCCAGGACCAATCTTCTACTTGACCCCTCCTCTCCTACACTGATAAGGAATAAACACATGAGTATTTAGAAACAGACACAAGTGGTATAACATTAACTTCTTTCCACACCACTCCCATATGCAGCTCTCCATCTATGTCATTACAATACCCTTAATCTAAGGTAGCTAGAGGGCCAGGAGTTTGGCCTAGAGCTAGAGTGCTTGGCTAGTATGCACAAAGACTCAGGTTCCATTCCTCATTGCCACATACATTTAAAAAAAAAAAAAAGAGCCGGAAGTGATGCTGTGGCTAAAGTGGTACAGCTCTAGCCTTGAGAAAGTCCAAGGACAGTGCTCAGGCCTTGAGCCCAGGACTAGCAGAAAAAAAGCAATGATAGCTAGAGACTGTCACCGCATTCCAGGGCCTCCTGGAATGTTGGATGTTTTCAGATAAGGAATTCTCACAACAGAGGGGCTATCAGAAGCCCTCCAACTTCCCTTCAACTCTGTGAAGCTGGATGTCCACAGAGAAAACAATGACTTCTCCTGGTCTCCCTGAGTTTCCAGTAACTAAACTCACCTTACCAACAGATGTTCACAGATTCTCAATCATCATCATGCTCCATTTCTGTCCCACAGAATATGACCACTGTCAATTCTGGGGAACACACACTCAGGGTCCCAAATCATGGTATTCCCACTCAATTGACTTCCTCAAGGAGTTATTTACTACTTTCCCTTCTAAATTGTCTACATATCCTACTATCTGCCCCCACCCACAGAACGAGAAACACAAGCTTCTGAATGATCTAGAAACAGTACAAAACAACTGGTTCCCCTTTGCTGCCTCACAGCATGTTTTTCACTTGTAGCATGTTATTAGCAGTTTGTGCATATCCCCTTTTTAATGACTGTCAGTTCATTCCAGTGAGCCTACAGTCCAGAAGAGAATACTGCCAGCGTGTCACAGAAGGAAATGTAAGTGTCTTCCTGAGCTCTGAGCCACCCAAGAAAAGTAAGCAGTTGTTTAGAAGCACAAATAAAGCACTAAAGTTTGTTTGTAGACCTAAAATGTAAGGGGACCAACCTGAGGACAACACCTTCACCCATCCTGCCTCTCTAGAGACAGCATGACCTGACTTGTACTTAATAGGTGATAGGCCAGTGGCTGCTTGTGTGGACCACACAGGTGATCTGAAAGAAACTCAGTGGTAGTAGAGTCAGAGATTGAGTTGGTGGCTGCTTCTGTCTTCCAAGAAGAAATAAATCAACTGCAGTGATTGTTGTGTAAAGACTTACACGGGCTTTGAGATCCCATGCTCAACAGGTCTCAGAGATGACCACAGCTGAGCTTTACAACCCAGCTGCACACACACCTCCATCCTACCTCCAGGGGAGCTGACCTTTGAACTTTGTTTTTCCTGCTGATCTTCTGTCTAATACAACCCTTCTCTCAAACTCCCTAAACCTACCTAAATGTGGACTAAATACTTTCATTATGGAACGGCTAAAGTTTTGCCTGTTTGGGGGTTCTGAAGCTATTAACAGGGTTACCATGTTGTGAAACCTACGAGACATTTTCAAAACTGTCTGAATCTGTCTTTTTCTTTACTTTCTTTCTTTTTTTTTTTGAATTAGGAAAAGATTTATTTCCAAGCTCTTCAAAGATGAGAACAACAGAAAGTCTAATTCTAAAAGTCCCCAAAATAAATGAAAGGCATATTACCCATGCAAAACCCTTGTAATATGAAGAATTCTTTGGGTTGTAATATTTTCTCATTACTTTAACCATTTTTACTGTCTTGTTTGTAGGTCACAATTTACACATTTTTAAAAGACAGAAAGCAAGTAGCTTTGATTTAAGGTATCACCACAACAATAAAGAAAAACAACTTAAGAAAAAGATCAGATTTCCTTCATACAAGATGGGGAACCTAATACACATCATTAGCATGAATTTTTCCAAGTTTATTAAGATAACTTCTCCCAAGTTTAGTGTTTAAAACAAATTATATTCTCATTTAAAAAGGAAAATCTCTTGTTTAAAAAAAAGACATATTATGGTTAGTAAAACTTGTTCTCCTAAATTTTATAATTTACCTTCATTTAGTAACTGTAAGTTTATGAGAAAACAACACATTTCATTATAGTATAAAAGTCTTAGGAACAAGTTACAAATAATTGTTTTCATAAACAAAAATGTTTTCCTTCCTAAAGGTAAACAACCAGTAAATAACACACACATAATATCCAAATACAGAAAAACCAGAAATTCACTAATTAAAGAGGTGCATTTTGGTATAATTGCTGGTTAGGGTGGTTGTTTATCTTAATACAAAAGCATTTCAGCAAAAGAACTAGGTCATTATTATTTGGAACTGTACTCTTTGACTCAGTTACCTTAGTTGGGTAGAAAACTGTTCATTTCTACAAAACTCTGGCTATCCAGCCAGGCTACAGAAAAGTTCTGAAATATATAATAGTCATTTGAAAAGTGATTTCTTCAGACTTTGTCACTTTGTACCTGAAGGCATTACTCAACAAACTTCTTCACTGCACTCTTTCAAATAAAGCACCATACCTGAGTTCCTGGAAGGGACTGCTTCCTGCTGGAACTCCCACCCGCAGGGCATCCTTACAGGCATTATGTATGCAGTACTGCTGAAGTTCTGCAGCTGCCTGGGAGACATTGATCCACTTCAAGGTGGCTTCCACCTTGAGCAGCTCCACCAGGGGCTGCAGGGCACTGACGCTGGCCCTAGAGGACATGGCCATAGCAGTGGGTGGAATCCAGAATCTGTCTTTTTCTGAAGTGCAACCCTAGCAATCCCAAGCAACCCCAACACAATACACACGCACGCTAGCACACACATTTGCATCTCCTTTGTTCAACCTAGGGTGACATAGTTCCTCAGAATTTGGACAAATGGGTTGGAATTTACTGATATGGTACTGACTCAGAAAATGGAGCTTAGGGCGCCATGAAGTCATGGTGAGGACTGCAGCAATGTTGCCACCAGTTCCTAAGCCACTGGGTAGATTTAAAGGAGGATACAAGATAGAAAGCATGGCTTCCATGGGTGTGTCAGGAAACAAACAAGAAAAAAGGGAAATTCTGAATCTCTTGGTTATCATATTGCAAGGTGTATGGAGTAAAACCAAAACAAAGAACCAGGTCACACTAATGCTGCACTGTCAAAACTTGACACCACTACTCTCACACAGCAGACCTCCAAGAACAGAACTGAGCAGGGACCATAGAGCATCTCTAATCCCTTTGTCCACTGTGCTGCATTGTCAGGTAAGGGCAATTCCAAGAAACTACGGAAGCCAAGACTGTTTGTTGACTTACTCAAATGGATTGGGAGGGTAGCTACTTAGGATCAGGATGTTTAGTTTGAAACACTGAATGAACAATGGAAGAGGATTTGGGGGTTGATACAGGAACTACAACTCTGGATGGAATTATTTCAGAGAGCTCAACTCCCACCTGTAGAATGGAGGTCTAACTCTTCATGATTAAACCCTGACTCTGGATTCCCCTCTACAGTGAGGCTGCATTTCCTGCCACGGGTCATGAGTGATTATTTGCTTAAGGAAAGCAGGCCAGGATGTGATTTTTATCAGCATTCAAGCTACTCTGTTCAGTCATGTGGATGCCTCACCCCCAGCTAATCCCTCTGTCAGAATGGTCTGCTTGGAAAGCCAAATACTAGAAGCCCTCCTCTCACCCCTCAACCAACTTCTCATGGCATTCATCAAGTGCTTAGGAATGTGGAGACCTGTCCAAATGATAAGCTAATTTCACTTGTTAGCGACATAGTGTCCTTTATCTTACCCTCTTCTCCTTTCTCTGTAGTTTTTCCCCCTGAATTTCAGATGTATCAACATTTTATTCTCTTCTGAAAAACATTACTTTTTACTCTGCACAGGAGTCTGGAGCTTCCTCTGAAGTCTAAACACAGACCTCCCTCACAACCCAGCCATATTATTCATGAACCACCATATGCTAAGGACACTTGCACATCCATGTTCACTGCTGCAGTGCCCACAATATTCAAGATGTGGAAAGAGCCCAGATGCCCCTCCATGATGAGTGGATCCCAAAATGTGGTACCTATACACAATGCAATTTCAGATGGCCATTAGAAAGAAAGAAATAATGTGATTTCCAGGGAAATGGATGAAACTAGAACAAATGATGTTTGGTGAGGTAATACAAGTTCAGAAAGACAAAAAGCACACACTCTCTCTGATGTGAAAGTTAGATCTAAAATACACTGGGAAATGATAAATTAAATAGGATTAATAGCAAAAGAGGAAATTCTTAGGAGAGAAACTCAAAGGCACAATAGATAAGGGTCTGTTCATATTTATATAAACCATAAAAAGAGAGAGTGAAAAACAAACTCTAAGAGGCACAAAAAACAGACCTCTCTTTTAATTATATATATATATATATATATTACATTTTAGTTTTTGATGGTTCTGCCTTTCTTTATGGATGGTATGTTCAAGTGTGTGTCTTTGGCAGGATTAGGGGATGTGACAGAAATCCAGGTGAAAAGGGTAAAAAGTGTAGGAGTGGAGCTCACTAGACAGTAATGAAAGTGAACTATATGACTGCTTGGTAGAGACTGGAGGGAAGGACAGGGAGAGATTAAGGGAATAGAAGGCACACTATAAAATGAAATGTGCTCATTACCTGTCTCATGTAATTGTAATCCTCTGTACATCACCTCCAGAACACAAAAGTAAATTTAAATTTTTAATTGGTTTTTGTGAAGGTGACTAGACAAAATGAGGACCCAGGACTCCAGAACAGGGAAGACAATTTCAATGTTCTAAGGAATGGAATGAATGTAATGTAGGAGGGAACAGGCTTTCACTAATTAATTCTATTAACTAAACTTCTACAAAGATTTTGATGCATGATTCATATAGGATGAAGGAAAGGTATCTTATTTAGCATGGATATTCTGTAAAGAGTTCATGCATTTATCTCAGTTGGGAGAAGTCAGAAGAGCAAGAGAGTACAGAGTATAAGCAAACTGATATGAACCTGCCTAGTAAATAGGACAGAAGTCTAAATAAAGACTGCCTGGAATCCAGTGGGGAGACAGAATAGTACAAGTTGGAGGTCAGCCTGGAGATTAACAAAAAGCCAAAGTCCCTTGGCCCAAACATTAGCTAGGAAGCCTGTCTTTATGAATGAATGAGGGTAAAAGACTGTGGGGGAGGTATAAAGAATCCTGGACTCTAAAATGTAATCCTGTGGGTGACCAGAATTGGGTAAACTGAAAGGTTTTCACATGATCTAAGTAAAAAGCTGTGCTTCCTTTACATGAATGATTGATGGAAAGTGTTGCTCCATCAAAAAGGATCTGAGTTCACCCAGGTGACATCTACAGTGAGATTATTCTAGAGAATTTCCACCAGATCCACATTTACTACCTGAGTGGGATCAAACCAAAGAAGAAAGCATGGAGCATCCCTCTCCCATATTGACTTTTATTTAAGACTAGCACAGTATTGCAATGGGATTAAGCAGGCCACAGTAAATTCTGGGTATATCCAAGGATATTGAGGGAAGGCAAGTAATTAAAAATAAAAACGAGGAGTACTGATTAGCAGAACACAAGCCCATCAGTGACACTTTCATTCAGACAGCTGGCATTCTCTGGCACTGATTCACAATGACCAAGTGGACCTCTCAATGGATGTAGGAATGGGAGTCCTGCAGTGATGCATAGATGACACTAATCAGACTTGTTTGTCTACCATGAGGCAATTAATGTCACTGAGAACTGTTATGTCTGCCAGCAAAGAGACAGAGAGTACATATATCTTAAATCATCACTGGCCAGTTAGACATATGCCTCTTTCCCTGGGGTACAGAAGCAAATACAAGTCAGTGGACTTTGCTCCTTAGTACAAGAGAAAAACACTCAGTGCTACGGTAGAAGTAGAACAACACTTCACTTAAGGGAAAGATCAACAAAAAGAATAAATCAACCAAGGAAAAATGAATTACTGGGTGGGTAGAGGATGTGTGTGTTATGTTTATGTGTTTATGAGAGAAAGAGAGAAGGAGAGAGAAAAAAGACAGAGACAGAAGCAGAGAATAAGGCCATGACTACAAAACTACAGTACCCACAGGGAAGAATGAGGAGCAGGCAGTTCAAGGGCCAGCACCACCACCCTGCATCACCAGGCCAAAAGTGGATCACAATTACTGTTCCCACCATTTCCATCCTTCATATCCCTTTAAAATGACCGCAGACTTGGATGGCCTATTGTACTTTACCCTATCTGATGCTTATGCTATGACTGCAGTAACTATACTGACAGAGCCTTCCTCTGTTTCCAGATCCTCAAATGACTGTAAGGAAGGCAGGAGGTAGAAGCTGGGGGGAAGCAGAATAGAAGCATGGCACATCTCTGGTCCCAGCTACTAAGGAAAGAAAATAGGAAGGTCATAATCCCAGATCAGCTCACTAAAGGACCAGATACTGTCTCAAAACAAACTGAAAGTAGAAGGTTGTGCCTCAAATGGAAGAGCAGAGGGTGAGGCCCTGCCTTCAGTTCAAAATATTGCAAAAACAATTTAAACAAAAGGCCCCCATTTTCTAAGAATGAAGAAAAATATTGAAGATCATTAGGCTCAGGAAAAGAATTTGACTCATGAATCTATGCTGTTCTACCTCTCTAAGAGCCACCTCAGTTCTGGAACAGGCCAGGGATGTGGATGATCCTGCGTGGCCTCTGTCCACAGTGGTTCTTCCTTGGAGTGAGCTCTCCCTAGCTGACTTCCAACCTAAAGGGTTAACTCTGAAAGGACAAAAGCTATATCTCATTTACCTCTTCCTCTAGACCTTAGCTCAAGTTCTATTAAAAAAAAATCCACCACCTACAAATGGGTTACACTGATAGGTAGTTTGAGACTTTAAAAAACAGGAATATGACCCAGCAATCTCCAGACTTAAAGGCCTGCGCTGCCAGCAATCCCATGTCCCATATCTCAGGGAAGCCACAGCTTGCATTATGTGGCAGTCTCCCTTGTATATCATCATGATTGAGCCACCCACAATTCAGTACTCCTTCATCTCTAGCCACCTGAGTGTTACTGGGTAAAGGGAGGGATTCAAAAGTGTGTAGTGTTACTGGGTAAAGGGAGGGATTCAAAAGTGTGTAGGCTTTTAAAATCTTTGATTTCTTCTAATTAGGGTTGGTCCACTCAATACATATAATAAAGAGAGAGAAAGAGTAGAGTTAAGGATAAGAGATTATGGTAAGGTCAGTAAAAACCATATTTCCTTTCCACAAAACAGATTGAAGGGATTTTTTTCATACTTGGGATTGAATCCACCCAGATCCTTACCAATTCTGGACAGGTGGTCTACCACACTACCAGATATATTTGGGGAGGTTGAATAGAAGGAAGGAAATGGAAAAAGAATCCTCCTCATACGAAAGGACAAATATGTTGGTCCTGAGAGCTGAAATATTCCTTCAACAAAACAAAAATTAAAAATAAGCCCACTGATAAATTATCTGGAGACTTTTCAGGTGGTTGAAATCCTGGAACAAATAAACTCAAGGACTCTGAGTGGTCACTTCAGCACATTCAAATCAATGAATTATGAGTCACAATCACTTGTGGTTCAGAGCTTTGAAGTAAAACAAACAAACAAAAAAACCCTATGTTGCTACAAAGCCAAACTTCTACCCAGTAATCCTAATCTATTATAATTATCAGCCAGAATATCACATGTATCAATGCCAAATAACTGTGTATCATCTCAGTGTGATTAAAGCACTTGATTCTGTTCTACATAGCAGAATCAACTCTCATTGCTCCTTGGCCACATATTAACTTACCAACAACAAGAAAGCATATAGTCCTATTCATTGAAGATGACAACATTCAATTGGCTTTCTTCTAGGAAATTTACATCTTGCCCACTGCAGTGGCTGCAGTAAAGCCTCTCAAAAACATATGCTAGAAACTTAATTCTACCTCTAATCATTTTGAGAGGTAGTACCTAGTACATAAGGATTGGGCCCTGGAAGCTCTTCACTAGTAAATAGGTTGATCTCACTCTTTTGGACATGGGTTCATTACCAACTCAAGAGCTTCCTTACATAAGGCACAGTATGATTGGGCTGGCCACAGGTCATCCCTTCTTTGCTCTTCTGTCATTAGATGAAGCACAAAGAAAGCCACTGCCAAAGACAGCCTCTCGTCCCTGACTCAAGTCTCTGAATCAACCTATTTGTATTCATTATAAATAACCCACTGTCTCCCGTTATTATTCCCACTGTATTCCCATAATTATTATTCATATTGGTGGGTCATGGGGCTTGAACTCTGGGCTTGGTTGCTGTCCCTGAGCTCTTCAGCTCAAGGATGCCTCCCAATCTCTGGACCTGGGTTTTGTCCCTGAGCTCTTCAGCTCAAGGCTACTGCCCTAAACCTTGAGCCACAGCCCCACTTGCCATTTTCTAGTGATTATTTGGAGATAAGAGTCTCAGGTTCTTTAGTACCCAAGCTGGCTTTGAACTGCAATCCTCAGATCTCAGCCTTCTGAATAGCTAAGGATTACTGGCATGAGACACTATGTCAGGCTTGGTTTTCCCTTTGTTGCAGCACAGAACTGGCTAAACATCCATAAAGTTTGAATGTACTAACTGGCATTTGATTTCCATGACTTACTTTTTGTTGTTGTTGTTCATGTGGCTTGAACTCTGGCCTGGGCACTTTCCCTGAGCTCTTCAGCTCAAAGCTACTATTCTATCCCTTGAGTCACAGTGCCACTTCTTTCTTTTTTTTCCCTAACTGGTAAATTCATGTTTAAAATTACCTTTTTATTTTTTTATTTATTTATTGTAATGTATAGAGGGATTACAGTTATATTCACCAGACAGTAGGTGCATTACTTCTTGTCGCTGTCCCCTCGGCCGGCAAGGAAGACGCAACACGTGAGACTTCTTCTCGAGCAGCAGTTTATTCAGCAAGCTTACAGCTATGCCGGGTCGACCCCGACTTCCTCAAAACCCTGGGCTTTTATAGGCCCATCATCCAATCACATTTGCTTTCTTACAATTCTATAGCCAATAATATAAGTATACCTCTATAGCACATTCTAAACAAGTAGCAATATGGCATTACACATACTTCCAATCATGCATAAAGCTCAAGAACAATCACATCTTTTCCTGGAAACTTTCAGACAAACAACTCAGTGGCGCAACCACAAAGGCGGATGCCAGCGCCATCTTGTAATGGCGAATGTAATAGCTCTCTACAACTTCTCACACATTGACACCCCTTCTCCTGTTTTTGTCCCCATTTTCCTCCCCTTACCCCCTCCCAATCATCTTGTTTCCCCCCCCCCTTTCCTTTCCTATTTCAAATAAACAAATAAATGCATATACAATATGCCAGGTAACAAAGTCAGATATTGTAGCAATATGAGATTAACAAAAGGACAACAAAAGAGAAAAAATAGCATAGTACATTAAGAACAGCAATCACAAATGGGAACAAAACGTGAGAAGGGGTGTCAATGTGTGAGAAGTAATGTACCTACTACCTGCCAAATATAACTGTAACCCCTCTATACACTGCAAAAAAAAAAAAGAACAACAATAATCACCAAGATAAAGCTCCTGTTTCCATATACCACTTCTGGTTTCTGGTGGTTAATTGGAGATAAGACTCTCATCGACTTTCATGCTCCGGCTGGCTTTGAACTTCAATCCTCAGATCGCAGCCTCCTGAGTACCTAGGATTACAGGCATGTGTAACCAGTGCCCAGCATCACTCACTTATTAAGAGACCACGTATGTAGCATTTGGGTACAATGGAAAATCCTTTTTTCCTGAAAAAAAGCTTAAACTTGATATTTGCTAAATAAAGCTCTGAAGGATAGTAAATGTCCTACAAGTCCAAACACGGAAGTGTTTTTGAAGCATTGAAATTCAGATCTCAATGGGAGAACAATATCTACAACATGGAAGAATGGGAATTCTCAAGTACCTGCACTTATACAACACAGCTTCCTACAACTGCAGAACACATACTATTTAAATTCATAATCTATGTTCTCCCACAGGGACCATATGCTAAACCACATAACAAGCCTCAATAAAATCAAATAATCAAAAGCATACAGAAATTATGCTATGCTCACAAGAAATCTAACAATACGGTATTAAAAAATCTTCGCTTTTAAAGAATAGAAGCAAAATACTTCTAAATAACATTTGAATATAAGCCCTAATCACAAGGGAAATTAGAAAACATTTTCCTCAAAATATCACATGTTAGTCAATGACAGGTAACAGATTGCAGCTTTGAATATTTTTACAGAGAAACTACATGTGTGTAGATGTAACGAAGAAAGAATCAAAGAGATTAGCTAAGCTTTTAGAATTGGAGCCTGGAAGAAGAACGGTAAATAAAGCCTAAAGTAAATGAGAGGAAACAATATACTAGAAAGGAATGGACAACACTAAAGCTCAACAATTTTCTGTACTCTCTGCAAAAACCCTAATATTCATTTTGTGTTTAATTGTATAACCAGAATCATAGATAGCTATGGGAAAAAATAGTAGAAGAATATGGGAATACAATGCCAATTATATGAAATTAAAAGAAAGGAATTGTTTCTGGAGTAGATTGTAAGAGGAAAATAAACTCAGAGGCAGGAAAAAACTCTGGAGTAATAGAAATGTTCTGTATGTACTTTTTACATTGTGGTTACATGACGTTGTATACTGACCAAGGTACATTTAATTAAACATCAACTATGTAGCCTGCTTTTACAATTCAAGCAAGGCACTGCTCTGACCTCTTATGGCAGGGGCCTTTGGGCAACATTCAGTAAAGGCTTCAAAAACATCCACGTCTGGAACAGTAACATCTCTATACATTACCCTGACAATAACAAATTTTAATACAGAAAATAATTTCAAAAAATCCATATCATCCTCAGTCTAGGTTCATGCAGGATGCATGATGTGCTTCACTATGACAAAAAAACTACAAGCACCTCTGTGACCCACACAGGCTAGTTTCCTTTCAGTAATGCACTACAACTACCAATACTTACCTCTTTGGGAAGAACAGAAAATGAGGTTTTGGATAAATTGGGGGGGGGGGTGAGGTAAGAAACCCATCCCACATATCATTTTCTCAATGGAATTTGTCTCGCTGGCAAATTTAGTAAAATTCGCAATACACCAACTGCACGGCATATGGCATTTAATAGTTAACACTAAAATGGGCAAAAGCAAAATTAATGCCAAATGTACATACTACAAAAAATCAGATATATATATATGTATGTATATATAATGCAAAAGATCACATCAATCTCTAGGATTAAACCCTTTTCATTTAACTAAATAAGCTGTTAATCACAAGCAGTATGTGAGAATTGACAGGCTTCATAAGGCAAAAGCCACATCACTAATTTAGCATAGCCTTGAGGTTGGCCTGTCTTCCCCTGATAGGAGAGACACATAAATGTTAGAAGACAAATAAAAGACAGCTAATTTCCTCAAACACAATCCTTGCAAAGGCGGGATCCTGGAGGCAGAATTAGTAATGATTACACCTCAGGAATTCAAGGTGATATGGCTGAGTCAGATGCCAAGGTATATAATGCTCCAGTACTGCCTGGAGGGGTGAGGAGACCATAGGACAGACTCTTCCACTGTCTGATTGCTTCTATCAGGCTAACTGGTAAGACAACTTTGCAAGCTGTTTCACCTCAACTAGAACTGGCTAAACAGCGTTTCTGGTTTGAGGTTTTCTTTTGAGTTTTTGGTTTTTTGGTTTTGAGTTTTGCTAAACTGCAGTGGAGTGAACATTGGACATTTCTGAGAACTACGCACACTCAACTTGTGCCCACTTTTAACCTGCTCCAGGGCTGCTCCTGGTTGTGATCCTACTCCTGAACTGCCCACCATGACTGCATGGAGCTGCCTGGTGACAGGAGCTGGGGGATTTCTGGGTCAGAGGATCATCAGCTTCCTGATGGAGGACAAGGACCTGCAAGAGATCAGGCTCCTGGACAAAAGCCTCAGTCCAGACATCAGAGAATTTTCTAGTAAGTGAGCACAAGGCTTCTGGGTGTGGCTCCATGGGGAACCCTGGGTGTGGGGGTGAGATCTGGTTGGGGAATGGAAGGATGCTTGGGCCCCTCAGGATTCCTTAACTGAAACCAGGCAAGACAATGAGTTAGGACTGACCCAGCCAAGTGGGCAGGGAACAGCTGTTGGGACAGTGGACTATGACCTGCCCCAGAACTGAGAAGGAAGACACAGGAGGTCACTGGGCTGCCAGTGGTTTCTAGCATAGAAATCACTCACAGATATCCCCCTAGGCTCCAGACCTTTAAAGTACTGAGGACTGTGGGTTGCTCCCCTACTGATTGCCAGAGATGGATTATTTTCTATTGCTTGCTGGTTTTACTCTGGTGTTGCTGGAGTTTAAAGTAGTCTATCCAGTCTGTTGGATGAAATAAAATACAAGCAGTTTTAGTAGATTCAACATGTGTGTGAAAGTTAAGAAGAGACAGAGAAAATAAATGTGAGTGCTGCATAAACAGGGCACATGGCACAACCCAAAAGCAAGGGCCAGCCTGAGTACACACTCACGCAGATTCCTCCTACAGTCTTCCGCTGGCCCCCTCCATTCCTCAGTCCCACTAAGAAAAGCAGGCAGAATGTTCTGGAGAGTCTGTTGTTTTTTCCATAACTGCTGCCCCTGCAGCACACACAGCTGGTGGACTGACAGGGCATTGCCACACACTTCATCCCCACAGCCTCACACTCTGCTGTAGAAACGGCAGGAGAAGGCCCAGTCACCTGATTGTGAGGCCTCAAAGTTCCAGAAAGAAAAGGTTATTTGGTAAATGGAGAGGCAGAACTCAGTTCCTTTTTGCTCCCAATGTGAGGAACCTGTTTCCTGTTCCCTTGCCCTAGCAAGTGTCACTGGATGTGCAAGCCAAGGCTGTGTAAAGTGTTACCCGATAAATATCTGGGCTCCCTTCTCAAAGATGAGTAATCAAGACATAAGTGGGTAGGAGGCTGGAATTTACAGGGAAGTGTTGTTTATCTTTTCTCGCCAGCTAGTGGTGCTTAGGGGTTCAGAAGGGCTTCCTAGGCAGAAGGAAACACCAGGGAAGGAGACTCCGTGCCAAAGGGTCTTCATTATCCCCAGAACATGATTTCATTACTGTGCAACCTAATTTGCCCTTCTGGAGCTAATTTCTATAGTTCTTCTTAGTCAGTGAGAAAACTAGGCACTGATGACTACTACTTTCCCCCCTCTAAATGGTCAACTGACTCCTGGTCCAGAGAAGGCTGTCTCTTTTGCTGTCCTGCTGTATGCCCCAACAGTTTCACTGCACACACTCCTCTAGCCAAGGAGTGTTCTAAGTCTCCCCTGGATACACCTTCAGCCCTCCCTGGTACACACAGGGCCTTCTACAGCTCCCTAGGGATGCACCCATTCTCTTCTCTGCTTCTCTCAGAATACTCCAGATTCCCACCTTACTACTTTCTTACTCATGTGTCTGAATAAAAGTAGTCATGGGATCACTATCCTTTATAAGCCTAGTTTTTCGGCAATCTATGAAAACGTGCAGCTAATGCCAGGCAGGGAAGAGGAGCTGCCAAGCTGGTGGGGGGAGGACAAAGGGGGCTGGGGGTCTCACAGCTGTGAAGCTTGGGAGGGGAAGCAGAAGAGCAGGAATGGAGATCCCTGTGTCCTCCCCCAACCAGAAATCCATGTAGCATGTTTGCTGTGATAACCCGTGGCTCTGGGCCTCTCTTGTCTGTCAACCTTAACTCCTCTGAGCCAGTCTATCTGAAGACACTACAAAGAAAGAAGGGAAGGAAAGAAAGAAGGGAGGAGCAGCCAGATGGAGCAGAATCAAGGCAGTCCATCCACTCTCAGGGACATATCTCATTCAAGTAGCCTCTCCTGTCACCCTCTTCCTCCACTATAGAGGCTTTCTGGGGAAGCCTGGCAAAGAGAGGGGCCTGGCCTAACCAGCACTCGGCAGAGAGTTAAGAGATACAGTAGTCCTACTTCATTCCTAAATTCAGATCAACTGAGTCATTCTTCTCTGCCTCCAAAGTGGATTGTAAGCAACTAGATCTACCCTTTGGCTGGAGGGTGAGTGAGCAAGGCTTGAAAGCAGGGTGTTCTGCATTAGAGTCCCACTACAAGTGTGTTCTTACATCTGTCCCTGAGCAGCTCTGGCCTCACATGCCTCACCTGAACTTCAGATATCAGGAGGAAATCCGAAGTCATTCAGGAAATCAGCAGGAAAGGAAATTACATATTTGTGTATAAATTATATAGTGAGGCATTCACACAGACTGCATGAACCACTGTGCTTGTTTTGGTGGCCAGGAAGGTGACACCATGACAAGCAGTGTCATCTAGGGTGGATTTCAGAAGAAACAACACACTGGTGTGTTGCCCACTGCCCTGGGATGACATCAGAAGCAGTGTCTTGGTTACTGACTGCGTTGCTGCAGTGATGTCAGCTCTCACAATATCTGGTATCTTAGAGGTTTCCTTAAGTCCACCACTGGAGCCATTCTAAAGTCCTCATCAGTAGATACACTGTACCTCTAGTCTCTCAAGCATGGACCATGATAGCTGAAGGGAAATTGCCTACTGGGTTCTACCCACACACAGTAACCACCAGGTTTTAGCAGGGAATGGCCTGAAATTCTCTATTGTTACATGTCCATCACCAATCACAGCCCTCGAACCTACCACCACCTACTCAGAGCTCAGTGACAGAAGTGCTAGTTAAGCTACTGAGCACATAGCTATTTCAAGCGTAATATCATGTCATTATTGGCTTGTTAACCTAGAGGTATGAAACTGTCATTATCAAATGCACATACAAATGTTCTTTCCTCATAGGAAGAAGATAAAAATTGAGTTTTCCCTCTTCAATCTAAGCCTCACAACCTCTCCATTAGATCTTGCTACATATTAACAACTTCAATTTTTGTCGTCAGTCTAGGCCTGGACACTGTCCCTGAGCTCTTCAGCACAAGACTAGAGCTCTACCACCTAAGCCACATTACCACTTCCTGCTTTCTGGTGGTTAACTTGGAATAAGAGTATCACAGAAGGACTGGGAGTTTGGCCTAGTTATAGAGTGCTTGCCTAGGATGCACAAATATCCAGGTTCGATTCCTCAGTCCCACATACATAGAAAAAAGGCAGAAGTGGTGCTGAGGCACAAGTGGTAGAGCTCTGACTTTGAGAAAGCCCAAAGACAATGCTCATGCCCTGAGCGGAAGCCCAGGACTGGCAAGAAAAAAAAAAGAGTACCACAGAATTTCATGCCCCAGATGGCTATGAACTACAGTCCTCCTATCTAGTCCTGAGTATCTGGGATTACAAGCGTGAGCCATCGGACACCGCATACGGACTTCTCTTTATGAAATGAATTTTTATATTCTACTCACACAGTAAAACCACAGTTCAGATGCATTTCATCAAGCAGGATGTAATGAGTACGATTTTCCTGTTATTCCCATTGAGTGCTATAGATTTTCATTCCTTGATCTGCTTTTAGCTATCCACTAACTGAATGTGCTTTGTCTCCAAACGTGATCACATCAAATTGAACCAGGCAGTGGACACCTGCATGAGGGACTCTTTGGGGCCATCAAGAAAGTTTCTCATTACCAGGTCTCCTATTTCCACAGAGCAACAGACAAAGATCAAGGTGACAGTGCTGCAAGGGGACATTCTGGATGCCCACTGTCTCAGGAGAGCCTGCCAGGGAGTCTCCGTTGTCATCCACGCTGCTGCTCTGATTGATGTCACTGGTGTCAATCCAAGACAGACCATCATGGATGTCAACCTCAAAGGTACAGTACCTGGGGGAAAGTTGCAACAGATGGCAACGCGAATGAAATTGCAGATGATGAGAGGAAGAACATGAGCCATTACACAGCTCCTACCTGCTCTGGGTTTGCTGCAGCCTTGGCTCACTAGTCCCACCTGAGAGAACTCAAGGCTGTGGGTTCAGTGGTGCAAATGAGAAACCACCACTGACAAGGGGCAAGATCGTGGAAGGCCCCACAGGCTCTCCATGGGTGAGCAGAGATTTACATCCACCTGTACCTCTCCAGATGCTAGGAAAGCTCTTCCTCCTGCTTCTACATTCCAACCTCAACTAGACTCAGACCCCAAACCCATGACAGCCATTCACCCTGCATCCCTGGACAACCAGACCTTGTAGCAGCCTCTTCACCATGCTCTAAGCTCCCCCATCCACAGCCCTGCCCAGCTAAAATCAGGTTTCCTCCAGAGAGGACCAGCAAAGCCTGCTCAACAGAGCTCTGCTAGGACACATGATGAGAACACTGCTACTATTCGGGAGGGCATCCCCACTGAGCACTGGATAGTCTTGAGGAGCTGCTTCCAGCCAGATGCGAAGGGTCCCCCTCACCTGCTCATCGCTAAATGACTGTTGGCTCCTTCTAACATGCAGGTTCTTAATCTAGCTCACATATAGACACATTCCCTCAGGGAAACCAGTCTTGTAACTTTTGAAGTACCTCTGACCCCCAAGGGCCATTCTTTCCAGCCCCAGTACATCTACTGCTTTTCCTTTCATAGCCTGACTTTCAATTTCACATTTCCATGGTTCAGTTTCTAAAGCCACCAGTAGTTTTGGATTTACAGCAATATCTCAGAAGTTATCCATTCTAGTATCCAACTCACCTCACCCATCTCTATCCACTACGTGGGAAGCTGTTACAAGGCCTCAGTTCTGGTGCCTGTCTTTTGAGGACATTGTCCAACAAAGAATGCTGGAAGTGAAAGGAGTGACTTTACTAAAAATTGTCATAGGAGAAAAAAAAAACTTCACATTTATTCTGCCAAAATTAAGAGCAGCATTTCTTTGCCACCACATTTCCCTGAAAACAAAAGCAGACTGAAAGTCCTGAAAATAATATTATACTAAAAGGGACAGGAGTTTTGCCTAGTAGCAGAACGCTTGCCAAGCAGGGACGAAGAACCGGATTAGAAAAGATAGAAGTGTTGCTGTGGCTCAAGTGATAATGCCATAGACGTGAGGAAAAAGATGAGGCCAGTACTCAGGCTCTGGGTTCAAACCCCAGAACGGGCAAAAAAAATTACAATTAGATTCTTATATAGGTAACAGTCTAACACTGAATCTAAAACATACACTGTCTTGGCAAATTTCACTCCTTAGTTCTCTGCCACATACAATGGAAAACATCAGTGCAGACCCCAGAGTGAAAACTGGAAACAATTACTGCCAGCCCTGCAATTCATACCTGGGGAATTAAGTCAGAGAAAGACTTAGAAGAGGCTTCAAAAGACACACAAAATCCACAGGAACTAGATAACAACTTGGTAACTAATGCATAGAAAAGCATTTAGCAAAGATTCATCAACTTATCAGATAAGCAAAAACAGCAGACTAATGGACATTTACTTGGGAGATTGCCCAACTATCTAAAAAAGTGTTGCCCCATGAGAATGTGCAATAAAAATGGACTGTTATTTTAATGATATATATAAAAACATCAACTTCAGTGACTATTTGAACAAGAGAAAAGAAAACACAATAGGTACAGAATCACAAACACAGATTTATACATGCAGTCATACACAGGAAGATAGGATTATGGTCGCACACAGCAGACTCAGCATCTATTAATGTGGACATTTTCCCTGTGGATGTGGCTAGCACTGCCCATATTTGACTCTGGGACAGAAAAAAGCACACTCATCCCTGTGGTTCCTCCATTGAGTACAGAACAGAGGTGACCATGAATGTGAAGACAGGGAAAACCCCCTGCTGTGTCTCCTCACATTCACACCATATTCCTCATTGGCAGGTACCCAGTTCCTGTTGGAAGCCTGTGTCCAAGCAAGTGTGCCAATCTTCATCTATACCAGCTCAGTGGACGTGGCAGGGCCCAACAACTACAAGGAAATCCTCCACAATGCCCAGGAGGAAGATAACCACGAATGCATGTGGACTGACCCCTACCCACACAGCAAAAAGCTGGCTGAGAAGGCTGTGCTGGCAGCCAATGGGTGCCCTCTGAAAAACGGTGGCACCTTGCACACTTGTGCCTTAAGGCCTATGTACATCTATGGGGAGGGAAACAAATTTCTTTTTCACATTGTGAAGAGAGCCCTCGAAACCAATGGTGTGCTTGAGAAAACAGGCCCGTCATCTCTGGTGAATCCAGTCTATGTGGGCAACGTGGCCTGGGCCCACATTCTGGCCTGCAGAGGTCTGAGGGACCCCAAGAAAGCACCAAACATCCAGGGGCAGTTCTACTACATATCAGATGACACACCTCACCAAAGCTATGATGACTTAAATTACATCGTGTGCAAAGAATGGGGCCTCAGCATGGATTCTAGACCAGGCCCTCCTCTATTCTTGATGTACTGGCTTGCCTTCCTACTGGAAGCGGTGAGGTTCCTGTTGAGTCCAATTTATGACTATCGACCCCATTTTACTCGGCATTTACTGACGATCTCAAACAGCATGTATACCTTTTCTTACAAGAAAGCCCAGCGAGATCTGGGGTATGAGCCACGCTTCAGCTGGGAGGAAGCCAAGCAGAAAACCACAGAGTGGATTGGTTCACTTGTGAAGCAGCACAAGGGGACACTGAAGTCAAAAGCTCAGTGACATGATGCCAGCAGATGGTGACCTGTGTGTTGTGTTATTTTCCCGACCTCCACCTAGTTACCTCCTGTGAGAGACTGGGGCATAAGCCCTGATCCACTCTTCTTGATACAAGGGCCAACTTAGTGTCATCCTTAGCCACTAGTGTCTTCCTTAGCCACCACAAGCCTTCCCAACCTGTGACCCACCCAGAAGCTTCCTCCCCTAACCCTGAATCTCCACACAGACTATCTTCTAAGCTGCACCTGCACTGTCCACACCCCAGAAACTGCTGTGAGCCACTCCAGGTCTCCTGGTACTTGGAGCTTAGACTCTTGGTTCTTTTGCCCTGCTCAAAAGATATAGCATTTCTGTTGGTTGGGTAATACCCATTCCTAGTAATAGTCAGTGCAGAGAACAATAAATACTGTGTGTCCAATACGGATAATAGTGTATCTGTTGAAATGCTTTCGTGTTTTTCTCTTCTGACTGTAGTAAGCCTAAAATAGATAAATATTTTAAAGCAGCCTGGATCCTGGAGGGGAAGACGGTGGAAGTGCAGGACAGGAGCAGAAGACTATGAGCTACTCTCTTTCAGGCATGGACTAGAAGCCAGGCCCATGATCCCACAAAAGGTGCCTGTTTATGGATCTTCTACTCAAAAGAACGTGTACATAAACATTTTAAAGGCCATATTTACACACAGACTAGTGAGAGAACTGTAGCATATTCTAGATTGAAACTCCAAAATCTATTGCCTTTAAATAATTAATAACTATAAAACATAAATAAAAGGATATTGAAAAGGTTGGAAGGGGCAGGAGCTAGTGAGAGGGAGATGGGTGAATGGAAAGGGTACAGGAGTTGAATACAATCACAACATTCAATGTACATGTATGACAAAGAATTGACAAATGTGAAAAGAGTTGAGGGGGGGCCAGGAGTTTAGCCTAGTGGTTAAAGTGCTTGCCTAGCATGCATGAAGACCCGGGTTCGATTCCTCGGTACCACATACATAGAAAAAAAACAAAAAAAAAGGTGGAAGTGGGGCTAAGCTCAGGTGGTAGAGCTATAGCCTTGAGAAAACCCAAGGACAGTGCTCAGGCCCTGAGCTCAAGCCCAGGACTGGCAAAAGAAAAAAAAAAAAAAAAAAAAAAAGAGTTGAGGGGGAAGAAATAGCAAATATGGGGAGACAATCATGGGAGGGGTGAATTATCAAGGGGGCCTGGAAACATACATGTGTTAAATTTTAACCTCTGAGGTTTGTGTATTTAATATAAATCTAAAAGATTAGAAGGCAGACCGGGAGTTTGGCCTAGTGGTAGAGTGCTTGCCTAGCATGCAGGAAGACCCGGGTTCGATTCCTTGGTAGCACATACTTAGAAAAACCCAGAAGTGGTGCTGAGGCTCAAGTGGTAGAGTTTCTAGCCTTGAGAAAAATCCAAGGATAGCCCTCAGGCCCTGAGCTTAAGCCCAATATTGGAAAAAAAAAAAAAAGGTAGAAGGTATTCTGGTAAAACGTACTTTACATGCTGGAGGCTGGACAGAATGGGTTACAGAGGGTGCAATTTCTTTCTTTCTTTCTTTTTTTTGGGGGGTGGGGGTCAGACATTCAGTTTTTCTACAGGGTCTGGTCCCTGTCCTTGACCACTTGAATTTAAACAAAGCAAGCTTTAAAGACAGACACAGTGCCATCTCTGCTTTTCTAGCAGTTAACTGGTATAAGGGTCTGAGGGATTTTTATGATCAGGCTGGCTTTCAATGGCCAATCTAAGATCACAGCCTTCCAGGTGGTAAGAAGGGTTACAGCCATGGGCCATTGGCATGTCACTGAGAATTTCTTTTTTTTTCTTTTCTTTTCTTTTTTTTACAAATCCTGGGCTTAAGCTCAGGGCCTGAGCACTGTCCTTGGACTTTCTCAAAGTTAGAGCTCTACCACTTGAGACTCAGCAAGACTTGTAGCTTATTTTTATTTATGTATAAGGTACCGAGGAATAAAACCCTGGGCTTTGCACATGCTAGGCAAGCACTCTACCACTTGGCCAAATTCTTTTCCCCTGGAGTTTCATTTTTCAAAGAATAAGAATACCAAGGAGGGCTCAGTGCCAATGGCTCATGCCTCTAATCCTAGTTACTGGGTAGGCTAATATCTGAGGATCCCAGTTCAAAGCCAACACACAGTGGAAACTCCATGAGATACTTATCTCTATTTAACCACCAGAAAAACAGAAGGTCAATGTGTGGCTCAAGGGAAAAGGGGCTAGCCTACACGGAAGAGATCAGAAACAGCAGCAAGGAATTCAAACCAAGCAAATACCAAAGAGAAAAACAACAACAACAAAAGAATTTGAGGAATGATTGAGTAGAGGGGTGAGATGGGAATTTGTTCTTTCACAGTGAAGGATTTCAGGAAGGTAAGAGAAGATGGACACTGACTGAGTGAAACAGACAGTGGCAGCCTTCTATAGGCTTCCTGTTTTCTCTGGTGAACATGGTTTCTTTGGTTTTGACTGCCTCTTATACACATGCTGGTCAGGCAAAGCATGTGAAGAAGACCTCTTGGGACAAATAAGACAGCAAAGCTTGGAGCAGCTTCTATTTCCTGCTGCTTCTCCCTCGCTAGGTCTAGGATATGTTTTCAGAAGTAGCAATTACACTTTGTAATATCTACAAGAAGATGAAGAGGTCTAACCTTCATTCCTCAATCTGAAGAATGTCTACTATGTCACTTCTAGTCTCTTGCCTAGAAGAGACTAACCCCTCCACCTAAAGAAATACACATGCTACAGCCCTGAGGATGAGCACCATTCACTCCTTCCCTGGGGCAGGCTTGCCATCATTAAAGAAAGGTATAAGGTATAGTGTTCACAGAAGAACTTGATGGGAGAGAAGCTAGTCATGTGGATGCTTCCAACAAAGGGTGCCATGTGGCAAGGAACTTTGTGAGCACAGATTTTTGCTCATGTTCTTCCAAAACAAGGGCCTAACATGCCACAGCCATGCTAAGCATGGCAAGAAGAGGACTCACAGAGATGAAACCAGAAAGAGGCCTAGATCATTAAAAGAAAATCAAAGCTCTTCACCCCTTTTTGTTCTCTTTCTAAACCAATCTTTCCTTAGAAACAGCTGACTCGGTGTCACTATGAGATATATAGAGACTGTGTAAGGAATGACTTGACAGAGACCAATCAGATGACAACACTGTCCATTACCATCACAGTACACCACTAAGAGAGGGTTAATGGGTAATTCTGCATTTACATTTTTTAAAAGTGAGAACATTTGTTTTTCATGAGGTTGGGGAACATAATTTTCCATAGAGAAGGTTGCACTTCCCATAACTAAGTGTCCAGGACCAATCTTCTACTTGACCCCTCCTCTCCTACACTGATAAGGAATAAACACATGAGTATTTAGAAACAGACACAAGTGGTATAACATTAACTTCTTTCCACACCACTCCCATATGCAGCTCTCCATCTATGTCATTACAATACCCTTAATCTAAGGTAGCTAGAGGGCCAGGAGTTTGGCCTAGAGCTAGAGTGCTTGGCTAGTATGCACAAAGACTCAGGTTCAATTCCTCATTGCCACATACATTAAAAAAAAAAAAGAGAGAGAGAGCCGGAAGTGATGCTGTGGCTAAAGTGGTACAGCTCTAGCCTTGAGAAAGTCCAAGGACAGTGCTCAGGCCTTGAGCCCAGGACTAGCAGAAAAAAAGCAATGATAGCTAGAGACTGTCACCGCATTCCAGGGCCTCCTGGAATGTTGGATGTTTTCAGATAAGGAATTCTCACAACAGAGGGGCTATCAGAAGCCCTCCAACTTCCCTTCAACTCTGTGAAGCTGGATGTCCACAGAGAAAACAATGACTTCTCCTGGTCTCCCTGAGTTTCCAGTAACTAAACTCACCTTACCAACAGATGTTCACAGATTCTCAATCATCATCATGCTCCATTTCTGTCCCACAGAATATGACCACTGTCAATTCTGGGGAACACACACTCAGGGTCCCAAATCATGGTATTCCCACTCAATTGACTTCCTCAAGGAGTTATTTACTACTTTCCCTTCTAAATTGTCTACATATCCTACTATCTGCCCCCACCCACAGAACGAGAAACACAAGCTTCTGAATGATCTAGAAACAGTACAAAACAACTGGTTCCCCTTTGCTGCCTCACAGCATGTTTTTCACTTGTAGCATGTTATTAGCAGTTTGTGCATTTCCCCTTTTTAATGATTGTCAGTTCATTCCAGTGAGCCGACAGTCCAGAAGAGAATATTGCCAGCCTGTCACAGAAGGAAATGTAAGTGTCTTCCTGAGCTCTGAGCCACCCAAGAAAAGTAAGCAGTTGTTTAGAAGCACAAATAAAGCACTAAAGTTTGTTTGTAGACCTAAAATGTAAGGGGACCAACCTGAGGACAACACCTTCACCCATCCTGCCTCTCTAGAGACAGCATGACCTGACTTGTACTTAATAGGTGATAGGCCAGTGGCTGCTTGTGTGGACTACAAAGGTGACCTGAAAGAAACTCAGTGGTAGTAGAGTTAGAGATTGAGTTGGTGGCTGCTTCTGTCTTCCAAGAAGAAATAAATCAACTGCAGTGATTGCTGTGTAAAGACTTACACAGGTTTTGAGATCCCATGCTCAACAGGTCTCAGAGATGACCACAGCTGAGCTTTACAACCCAGCTGCACACACACCTCCATCCTACCTCCAGGGGAGCTGACCTTTGAACTTTGTTTTTCCTGCTGATCTTCTGTCTAATACAACCCTTCTCTCAAACTCCCTAAACCTACCTAAATGTGGACTAAATACTTTCATTATGGAACGGCTAAAGTTTTGCCTGTTTGGGGGTTCTGAAGCTATTAACAGGGTTACCATGTTGTGAAACCTAGGAGACATTTTCAAAACTGTCTGAATCTGTCTTTTTCTTTACTTTCTTTCTTTTTTTTTTTTTGAATTAGGAAAAGATTTATTTCCAAGCTCTTCAAAGATAACAACAACAGAATGTCTAATTTTTAAAGTCCCCAAAATAAATGAAAGGCATATTACCCATGCAAAACCCTTGTAATATGAAGAATTCTTTGGGTTGTAATATTTTGTCATTACTTTAACCATTTTTACTGTCTTGTTTGTAGGTCACAATTTACACATTTTTAAAAGACAAAAAGCAAGTAGCTTTGATTTACGTTATTACCACAACAATAAAGGAAAACAACTTAAGAAAAAGATCAGATTTCCTTCATACAAGATGGGGAACCTAATACACATCATTAGCATGAATTTTTCCAAGTTTATTAAGATAACTTCTCCCAAGTTTAGTGTTTAAAACAAATTATATTCTCATTTAAAAAGGAAAATCTCTTGTTTTAAAAAAAGACATATTATGGTTAGTAAAACTTGTTCTCCTAAATTTTATACTTTACCTTCATTTAGTAACTGCAAGTTCATGAGAAAACAACACATTTCATTATAGTATAGAAGTCTTAGGAACAAGTTACAAAAACTCAATTGTTTTCATAAACAAAAATGTTTTCCTTCCTAAAGGTAAACAACCAATAAATAACACACACATAATATCCAAATACAGAAAAACCAGAAATTCACTAATTAAAGAGGTGCATTTTGGTATAATTGCTGGTTAGGGTGGTTTTTTGTCTTAATACAAAAGCATTTCAGCAAAAGAAGTAGGTCATTATTATTTGGAACTGTACTCTTTGACTCAGTTACCTTAGTTGGGTAGAAAACCGTTCATTTCTACAAAACTCTGGCTATCCAGCCAGGCCACAGAAAAGTTCTGAAATATATAATAGTCATTTGAAAAGTGATTTCTTCAGACTTGGAAGCATTTGTCACTTTGTACCTGAAGGCATTCCTCATTACAATCTTTCAAATAAAGCATGGGACCTGGGTTCCAGGAAGGGACTGCTTCCTACTGGAAATCCTAGCTGCAGGGCATCCTTGCAGGCATTATGTATGCAGTATTGCTGAAATTCTGCAGCTGCCTGGGAGACCTTGATCCACTCCATGCTCGCCTCCAGCTTGAGCTGCTCCACCAGGCGCTGCAGGACATGGCCTCAGTAGTGAGGGGATCCAGAATCTGTCTTTTTCTGAAGTACAACCCTAGCAATCCCAAGCAACTCCAACACAATACACACGCACGCTCGCACACATTTCCATCTCCTTTGTTCAACCTCAGGTGACATAGTTCCTCAGAATTTGGACAAACCGGTTGGAATTTACTGATATGGTACTGACTCAGAAAATGGAGCTTAGAGCGCCATGAAGTCATGGTGAGGACTGCAGCAATGTTGCCACCAGTTCCTAAGCCACTGGGTAGATTTAAAGGAGGATACAAGATAGAAAGCATGGCTTCCATGGGTGTGTCAGGAAACAAACAAGAAAAAAGGGAAATTCTGAATCTCTTGGTTATCATATTGCAAGGTGTATGGAGTAAAACCAAAACAAAGAACCAGGTCACACTAATGCTGCACTGTCAAAACTTGACACCACTACTCTCACACAGCAGACCTCCAAGAACAGAACTGAGCAGGGACCATAGAGCATCTCTAATCCCTTTGTCCACTGTGCTGCATTGTCAGGTAAGGGCAATTCCAAGAAACTACGGAAGCCAAGACTGTTTGTTGACTTACTCAAATGGATTGGGAGGGTAGCTACTTAGGATCAGGATGTTTAGTTTGAAACACTGAATGAACAATGGAAGAGGATTTGGGGGTTGATACAGGAACTACAACTCTGGATGGAATTATTTCAGAGAGCTCAACTCCCACCTGTAGAATGGAGGTCTAACTCTTCATGATTAAACCCTGACTCTGGATTCCCCTCTACAGTGAGGCTGCATTTCCTGCCACGGGTCATGAGTGATTATTTGCTTAAGGAAAGCAGGCCAGGATGTGATTTTTATCAGCATTCAAGCTACTCTGTTCAGTCATGTGGATGCCTCACCCCCAGCTAATCCCTCTGTCAGAATGGTCTGCTTGGAAAGCCAAATACTAGAAGCCCTCCTCTCACCCCTCAACCAACTTCTCATGGCATTCATCAAGTGCTTAGGAATGTGGAGACCTGTCCAAATGATAAGCTAATTTCACTTGTTAGCGACATAGTGTCCTTTATCTTACCCTCTTCTCCTTTCTCTGTAGTTTTTCCCCCTGAATTTCAGATGTATCAACATTTTATTCTCTTCTGAAAAACATTACTTTTTACTCTGCACAGGAGTCTGGAGCTTCCTCTGAAGTCTAAACACAGACCTCCCTCACAACCCAGCCATATTATTCATGAACCACCATATGCTAAGGACACTTGCACATCCATGTTCACTGCTGCAGTGCCCACAATATTCAAGATGTGGAAAGAGCCCAGATGCCCCTCCATGATGAGTGGATCCCAAAATGTGGTACCTATACACAATGCAATTTCAGATGGCCATTAGAAAGAAAGAAATAATGTGATTTCCAGGGAAATGGATGAAACTAGAACAAATGATGTTTGGTGAGGTAATACAAGTTCAGAAAGACAAAAAGCACGCACTCTCTCTGATGTGAAAGTTAGATCTAAAATACACTGGGAAATGATAAATTAAATAGGATTAATAGCAAAAGAGGAAATTCTTAGGAGAGAAACCCAAAGGCACAATAGCTAAGGGCCTCTTCATATTTATATTAACCATAAAAAGAGAGAGTGAAAAACAAACTCTAAGAGGCACAAAAAACAGACTTCTCTTTTAATTACATATATATATATATATATTGCATTTAGGTTTTGATGGTTCTGTCTTTCTTCAGGATTACGGGATGTGACAGAAATTCAGGCGAAAAGGGTAAAAAAAGTGCAGGAGTAGAGCTCACTAGACAGTAATGAAAGTGAACTATATGACTGCTTATAGAGACTGGAGAGAAGGACAGGGAGAAAGTAAGGGAATAGAAGGCACACTATAAAATGAAATGTGCTCATTACCTGTCTCATGAATTGTAATCCTTCAGTACATCACCTCCAGAACACAAAAGTAAATTTAAATTTTTAATTGGTTTCTGTGAGGGTGAGTAAACAAAATGAGGACCCCAGGACTCCAGAACAGGGAAGAAAATTTCAATGTTCTAAGGAATGGAATGAATGTAATATAGGAGGGAACAGGCTTCCACTAATTAATTCTATTAATTAATCTTCAACAAAGATTTTTATGCATGATTCACATAGGATGAAGGAAAGGTATCTCTAGCTGCTTATTTAGCATGGAAATTCTGTAAAGAGTTCATGCATTTATCTCAGTTGGGAGAAGTCAGAAGAGCAAGAGAGTACAGAGTATAACCAAGCTGATATGAACCTGCCTAGTCAATAGGACAGAAGTCTAAATAAAGACTGCCTGGAATCCAGTGTTTCACAGCTATAATCCTAGGTATGAAGAGGTGGGGAGACAGAATAGTACAAGTAGGAGGTCAGCCTGGCCTATGAAGTAAGAAAGAAGTAGATGGAGATTGACTAAAAGACAAGGTCCCTTGGCCCAAACATTAGCTAGGAAGCCTGTCTTTATGAATGAATGAGGGTAAAAGGCTGTGGGGGAGGTATAAAGAATCCCATACTCTAAAATGTAATCCTGTGGGTGACCAGAATTGGGTAAACTGAAAGGTTTCCACATGCTCTAAGTAAAAATGCTGTGCTTCCTTTACATGAAGGATTGCTGGAAAGAGTTGTTCTATCTAACAATTCTCTGTGATGTACTTCCCTCACATAACATGCTGCTGCCTTCCTAGTGCACGCTACTGATAAAAATTGACAATTATCACTGATTTGTGAACTGGTTGTTTGTCTTTTGCCTACTTGGGAGATGTGAAAGAACACTGTACCTAAAGGTAAGTATTTCTCCTACCTTAACTGTACAACAGGAGGCATTTAAAACAACACTGGGAAGTTCCAGTTTAACATACTAAACGGAAGTAAGTCTGGCTACCTGAGCTCGTGGTCAGTGCAGTAACTGCCAGTGGGACAGAAAGGATAAATTCTCCATGCAATTGCCCTTATATAAAAGCAAACAGAAAACACCTGAGGCTATAACAAAAAGCATCTGAGCTCACCCAGTTGACAATTACAGTGAGACTAGTCTAGAGAATTTCTACCAGATTCGCATTTACTACCTTAATGGGATCAAACCAAAGAAGAAAGCATGGAGCATCCCTCTCCCATATTGACTTTTATTTAAGACTAGCACAATATTGCAATGGGATTAAGCAGGCCACAGTAAATTCTGGGTATATCCAAGGATATTGAGGGAAGGCAAGTAATTAAAAATAAAAACGAGGAGTACTGATTAGCAGAACACAAGCCCATCAGTGACACTTTCATTCAGACAGCTGGCATTCTCTGGCACTGATTCACAATGACCAAGTGGACCTCTCAATGGATGTAGGAATGGGAGTCCTGCAGTGATGCATAGATGACACTAATCAGACTTGTTTGTCTACCCTGAGGCAATTAGTGTCACTGAGAACTGTTATGTCTGCCAGCAAAGAGACAGAGAGTACATATATCTTAAATCATCACTGGCCAGTTAGACATATGCCTCTTTCCCTGGGGTACAGAAGGAAATACAAGTCAGTGGACTTTGCTCCTTAGTACAAGAGAAAAACACTCAGTGCTACAGTAGAAGTAGAACAACACTTCACTTAAGGGAAAGATCAACAAAAAGAATAAATCAACCAAGGAAAAATGAATTACTGGGTGGGTAGAGGATGTGTGTGTTATGTTTATGTGTTTATGAGAGAAAGAGAGAAGGAGAGAGAAAAAAGACAGAGACAGAAGCAGAGAATAAGGCCATGACTACAAAACTACAGTACCCACAGGGAAGAATGAGGAGCAGGCAGTTCAAGGGCCAGCACCACCACCCTGCATCACCAGGCCAAAAGTGGATCACAATTACTGTTCCCACCATTCCATCCTTCATATCCCTTTAAAATGACCGCAGACTTGGATGGCCTATTGTACTTTACCCTATCTGATGCTTATGCTATGACTGCAGTAACTATACTGACAGAGCCTTCCTCTGTTTCCAGATCCTCAAATGACTGTAAGGAAGGCAGGAGGTAGAAGCTGGGGGGGAAGCAGAATAGAAGCATGGCACATCTCTGGTCCCAGCTACTAAGGAAAGAAAATAGGAAGGTCATAATCCCAGATCAGCTCACTAAAGGACCAGATACTGTCTCAAAACAAACTGAAAGTAGAAGGTTGTGCCTCAAATGGAAGAGCAGAGGGTGAGGCCCTGCCTTCAGTTCAAAATATTGCAAAAACAATTTAAACAAAAGGCCCCCATTTTCTAAGAATGAAGAAAAATATTGAAGATCATTAGGCTCAGGAAAAGAATTTGACTCATGAATCTATGCTGTTCTACCTCTCTAAGAGCCACCTCAGTGCTGGAACAGGCCAGGGATGTGGATGATCCTGCGTGGCCTCTGTCCACAGTGGTTCTTCCTTGGAGTGAGCTCTCCCTAGCTGACTTCCAACCTAAAGGGTTAACTCTGAAAGGACAAAAGCTATATCTCATTTACCTCTTCCTCTAGACCTTAGCTCAAGTTCTATTAAAAAAAAAATCCACCACCTACAAATGGGTTACATTGATAGGTAGTTTGAGACTTTAAAAAACAGGAATATGACCCAGCAATCTCCAGACTTAAAGGCCTGCGCTGCCAGCAATCCCATGTCCCATATCTCAGGGAAGCCACAGCTTGCATTATGTGGCAGTCTCCCTTGTATATCATCATGATTGAGCCACCCACAATTCAGAACTCCTTCATCTCTAGCCACCTGAGTGTTACTGGGTAAAGGGAGGGATTCAAAAGTGTGTAGCCTTTTAAAATCTTTGACTTCTTCTAATTAGGGTTGATCCACTCAATACATATAATAAAGAGAGAGAAAGAGTAGAGTTAAGGATAAGAGATTATGGTAAGGTCAGTAAAAAACATATTTCCTTTCCACAAAACAGACTGAGGGTTTTTTTCATACTAGGGATTTAACCCACCCAGATCCTCACCAATTTTAGACAAGTGCTCTATCACAGCACCAGATATATTTGGGAGGTTGAATAGAAGGAAAGAGATGGAAAAAAAATCCCCCTCATAGGGAAGGACAAATACGTTGGTCCTGAGGGCTGAAATATTCCTTCAACAAAACAAAAATTAAAAATAAGCCCACTGATAAATTATCTGGAGAATTTTCAGATGTTTGAAATCCAGGGACAGATAAACTCAAGGGCTCTGAGTGGTCACTTCAGCAAATGCATATCAATGAATTATGAATCACAATTATTTGTGGCTCAGAACTTTGAAGTAAAAAGAAAAAAAAAAACCTATGTTGCTTCAAAGCAAACAGATACCCAAGACTTCTACTAGTAATCCTAATCTAGTATAATTATCAGTCCAGCATATCACATGTATCACATGTATCAGTGCCAAATAACTGTGTATCATCCCACTGTGATAAAGCACTTGATTCTGTTCTACATAGCAGAATCAACTCTCATTGCTCCTTGGCCACATATTAACTTAGCAATACCAAGAAAACACACAGTCCTACTCATTGAAGAAGACTAAGATCAATCTGCTTTATAGTTCCCTTAGGAAATTTACAGCTTTCCCATTGTAGTGGCTGCAGAGAAGCCTCTCAAAAATTGTGCTAGAAACTTAATTCTACCTTAAATAGTTTGGGGAGGTGGTACCTAGCACAAGAGGATTGGGCCCTGGAAGCTCTTCACTAGTAAATAGGTTGATCTCACTCTTTTGAACATGGGTTCATTACTAACTCAAGAGCTTCCTTACATAAGGCAGAGTTTGACTGGGCTGGCCACAGGTCATCCCTTCTTTGTTCTTCTGTCATTAGATGAAGCACAAAGAAAGCCACTGTCAAATGTATCATCTATTACTACCCCAACTCAGGTCTATAAGTTAATATAGTTGTATTCATTTTTAATTACCCACTATCTGGTATTTCCATTATTGCAGCACAGAACTTGCTAAACATCCATAAATATGGTCATGACATTTGATTTCTACCACTCACTTTTTTTGTTGATGTTGTTCATGGGGATTGAACTCGGGCCTGGGTGCTGCTCCTGAGCTCTTCAGCTCAAGCTACTGCTCTATCCCTTGAGTTCCAGCACCACTTTTATTTTTCTGGTGGTTAACTGGAGATTAGAGTCTCAAGGACTTTCATGCCCGGGGTGGCTTTGAACCGCAATCCTCACATTGCAGCCTCCTGAGCACCTAGGATTACAGGCATGTGTCACTTGCGCCCTGCATTTATAGAACACAACTTCTTACACTGCAGAAAACATAATGTTTAAATTCATAAGCTATGTTCTTCCAGAGGGACTATATGCTAAACCACACAACAATCCTCAAAAAAATAAAATAATCAAAAGCATACAGAAATTATGCTGTGCTTACAAGATGGTTAAGCTAGAAAACAGTAATAAGATATAAAGAAAAATTCTCACTTTTAGAATATAAGCAAAGTACTTCTGAATAACATTTGAATGTAAGCACTAATCACTACGGAAATTAGAAAAATCTTCATCTTAATGTAACATGTTAAAAGAATGCAGCTTTGAATATTTGTGGAGAGAAATTACGTGTCTGTGGATATAAAGAGGAACAGATCAATAAATAACCTAAACTTTTATAATTGGAGTCTGGAAGAATAGAAAATAAAGCCTAAAGTAAATGAATGGAAATACTAGAACTATATGGACAAAGTTGAGCAATTAACAATTTTCTGTACACGCTCCACAAAACCTAATTTTATATTCACTATACATTTAATGGTACAAAAGGGGAAATAGAAAATGCATATAAGAATAAAATATCAATGTATGAAAGTAAAAGAAAGGTACAGTTTTGGAGGTAGATTGTAAGAGGACAATAAACTCTAGAAAGAGGCAGGAAAAGACTCTCTAGAATACTAGAAATGTTCTGTTATGTTCTTTTTGCATTGTGGTTACAGGAGCTTTATAATGATCAAGGTACATTTAGTTAAATGCCAACTATCTGGTCTGCTTTTTCAACTCAAGTGAGACAGTGCTCTGACTACTTATGGCTGGGGATTTGGGCAACATTCAGTAAAGGCTTCAAAAACATCCATGTCATCCTCAGTCAAGGCTGATGCCAGATCCATGATGAGCATCACTATGACACAAAACTACAAACACTGCTGTGACCCACATCATTAAATACCTAGCTGCGAACACAGGCTAGCTTCCTTTTACTAATGCTCTACAACTACCAATACACCTCTTTGGGGAGAACAGAAACTGAGGTTTCGGGTAAATTGGGAGGGGAAGAAATCCATCCCACATAATTTTCTCAATGGAGCTGTCACGATGGCATATTTAGTAAAATTTTCAATACAGCAACTACGTAGCAATAGCATTTAATAGTTAAGAAGACAGTGAGCTAAAGCAAAATTGACGCCAGATGTTTATACTGCAAAAAATCAAATATACCTTTCGGATTAAACCCTTTTCATTTCCATATATAATCTGAGCACACAGGCAGTATGTCAGAACTGAAAGGCATCTTGAGGCAAAATCCACTAACTTAGCTCAGTCTTGAGGCTGGCTTCTCTTCAGCTGTGTCAGAAAAGAGTAAAGTATTTTAGAAAAGAGGTTATTGAGAAATAATTTCATGGGATTCAATCCTCAGGGAGGCAGGATCCTGGAGACCGAGTTAGTAATGATTACACATCAGGAATTCAAGGTGATGTGACTGAGTCAGATGCCACAGTATGTAAGGCTCCAGTCCTGCCTGGAGGCCAGGCTCTTCCACTGTCTGATTGCTTCTATCAGGCTAACTGTAAGACAACTTTGCAAGCTGTTTCACCTCAACTAGAACTGGTTAAACAGCATTTCTGGTTTGGGGTTTTCTTTTGAGTTTTTGGTTTTTTGGTTTTGAGTTTTGCTAAACTGCAGTGGAATGAACATTGGACATTTCTGAGAACTACGCACACTCAACTTGTGCCCACTTTTAACCTTCTCCAGGGCTGCTCCTGGTTGTGATCCTACTCCTGAACTGCCCGCCATAACTGCATGGAGCTGCCTGGTGACAGGAGCTGGGGGATTTCTGGGTCAGAGGATCATCAGCTTCCTGATGGAGGACAAGGACCTGCAAGAGATCAGGCTCCTGGACAAAAGCCTCAGTCCAGACATCAGAGAATTTTCTAGTAAGTGAGCACAAGGCTTCTGGGTGTGGCTCCATGGGGAACCCTGGGTGTGGGGGTGAGATCTGGTTGGGGAATGGAAGGATGCTTGGGCCCCTCAGGTTTCCTTAACTGGAACCAGGCATCAGGAGGAGTGAGGACTGACCCAGCCAAGTGGGCAGGGCACAGCTGTTAGGACAGTGGACTATGACCTGCCCCAGAACTGAGAAGGAAGACACAGGAGGTCATTGGGCTGCCAGTGGTTTCTAGCATAGAAATCACTCACAGATATCCCCCTAGGCTCCAGACCTTTAAAGTACTGAGGGCTGTGGGTTCCTCCCCTACTGACTGCCAGGAACTGGTGTTAGTGTTTTGTTTTGTTTTGTTTTCTTGCTTACTGATCTTAGTTTGGTAGTTTGAATAGAGCTTTACTCTATTCAAGTCTACTGGGTCTAATCATACAGACACAGCCATGGTAGGTTGCATTTCTTTGTGTAATAGAAAGTTAAGAAAGAGAAACAGAGGGAATACATCTGTATAAGTGAGCACAGTTGTGTTAGAATCCACAATAACCTGTTTCTTAGATATGTACCTGTACCTCTCTAGCCTCACTCCTCACCTGTACTTCAGCTATCAGAATTTCACTCTCAAGAAATCAGAAGGAAAGAAACTTGCATCTGCTATAAACACGGTCATCTGCTATGGTTCTCAGAAGAGACTGCACACTAATGTGTTACCCACTCCCGTGGGACAAATGGTTAGAGAAACAGAGCCTTAGAAGCTGTCAATCAAGCTTACAGGAGTCATGTCAGCTTTGAGAATATTTGCCATCTGAAGGATTAAGGCCACCCTTGTAGCCATTCTAAATGGCTCCACACTGCAGCTAGTTACCTAAGAATGAACCATTGACCCCAAAGTAATCCCTCACTTTGCATTTAGAGAAAACCCATAAACAATAGATCATATTAGGGAAGACCTGAAACTCACACCTGCACATCCACCCAGATATATAACTTGGCTCAGTGTCCTCAGAACTCAGTCACAGAAGTGATAATCTGATGTTCCCCCACTTTCCATCTCAAGAACTCAATTGTATATGTAGTAATCTGATGACATTGTAAGCATGCTAAGCTAGAGCTCTGCCTCTCTCTGTCAACTCCAATTCCACCCAAAACTACTCATTCCCCACAGAACTCATTTATATTTTCCCTCTTACCTCCAACTCTCATCACCTCTCAATTTGCTCTTAGTGAATACTATAAACTACTATTACTAATATACTCTGGTCATAGACCAAAACTCAACATTCAGATTCAGAATGTTGTAGCAATGTTTCTGTTGATACCTTTCCCATGTTAAAGATTTTTCACTCCTGTGCATTTTTTTCTGTTCTGTTTCTTCCATGGAATGTGCTATCTATCCAACATTGTCACATTATAATTATACCTGAACCATAAGTTAATGGGCATTTGTATCTTGAATGATACTAAATCCACCAAAAAGCTTTCCAGTGTCTGGTCTCCTGGTCCCACAGAGCTACAAAGACCAAGCTGACAGTGCTGCAAGGAGACATCCTGGATGCCCACTGTCTCAGGAGAGCCTGCCAGGGAGTCTCTGTTGTCATCCACGCTGCTGCTCTGATTGATGTCACTGGTGTCAATCCAAGATAGACCATCATGGATGTCAACTTCAAAGGTACAGTACCAGGGGAAAGATGGAACAGATTGCAACATGGATGAAAAAGCAGATGATGAAAGGAAGAACATGAGCCATTACACAGCTCCTACCTGCTCTGGGTCTGCTGCTGCCCTGGCTCACCAGTCCCAGCTGAGAGAACTCAGGGCTGTGGGTTCAGTGGTCCAGATGAGAAATCACCACTGAGAAGGGGCAAGATCATGAAAGGCCCCACAGGCTCTTCATGGGTGAGTGGAGATTTACATCCACCTGTACCTCTCCAACTGCTAGGAAAGCTCTTCCTCCTGCTCCTACATTCCAACTTCAACTAGACTCAGACCCCAACCCCATGATAGCCATTCACCCTGCCTCCCTGGCCAACCAGACCTTGTAGCAGCCTTTTCACCATGCTCTAAACTCCCCCATCCACAGCCCTGCCCAGCTAAAGTCAGGATTCCTCCAGAGAGGTCCAGCAAAGCCTGCTCAGCAGAGTTCTGCTAGGAAACACCTCTGCTGCTGTCTAGGACAGCCTCCCACCTCAGCACTGAGGAGCTGCTTCCAGCCCGATGCAAAGGGTCCCCCTCACCTGCTCATCCCTAAATGACTGCTGGCTCCTTCTGACATGCAGGTTCTTAATCTAGCTCACATATAGACACATTCCCTCAAGGAAACCAGTCTTGTAACTTTTGAAGTCCCTCTGACCCCCAAGGGCCATTCTTTCCAGCCCCAGTGCATCTACTTCTTTTCCTTTCATAGCCTTATTTTCACTTTCATATCTCAGTGGTTCCATTTCTAAAGCCACTAGTTGGTTTTTGGATTTCCAGCAGTATCTCAGAAGTCACCCATTCTAGTGTTCAACTCACTCTCTATCCACAACGTGGGAAGGTATCTCAAGGCCTCAGTTCTGGTCCCTGCCTTTTAAGGACTACCTGGTACATTTTCCATCAAGATAGGTAGGAAATGAAAGGGACAGTGTTACAGACATGATGTTACTAGCCACTGTCACAGGTGAAGAAAACATTTTACCATGACAGTCATATCTACCTTGCTAAATGTAAGTCATATACTTCTTTACCTTAAACAAAATAATGAGGCTGGCTCTACAAAATATAAATTTACAGTTAAATCCATAAATGGTTAAACTGGTTAAAAATAAGTTATTAAATAGTCTGTGCATCTCCAGCGACCTACACATTAATTCCTCAGAGGGAGACCGCTAAAGTCTGACAGTGTGACTGTTTCCACCTGAGGGCTCATTCTGCTCTTTAGGTTTCCATCATGAGGAAGAGAAAAAACCAGTGTAGCACTTGCGAATGAAAGCTAGAAGGAATTTTCATCGCCCTACAGTTCACAGTAAATAAAGATAAAGTAAGAACAAAAAGGAGCTTCGCAGGGAACACCTCATCTGGAGCAGAGCATCTAAATTGCCCCCACTTAATAATGCTCACTGATGCACAGACTGGACTATACAAAATGGCATATCAACTTTTTGATGTGAATTCTGGCTGTAGAGATGATAGATTTAAAAAAATGACATTTTTGGAAAAAAATGAAAAGTATAACAATTAGTCATTTTAAAAACTATATTGTAGGAAGTATATAGTAGAAGCCTATGTCCTTTACCAAAATCAATCACAAACACACATTTATAAACACATACTTTCATACATACACAGGAACACATACAAAAAAAGGTTATGAAAACAAGGACTAGAAATTCTCAGTTCACACACAGCAGACTCAGCATCTATTAATGTGGACATTTTCCCTGTGGATGTGGCTAGCACTGCCCATATTTGACTCTGGGACAGATAAAAGCACACTCATCCCTGTGGTTCCTCCATTGAGTACAGAACAGAGGTGACCATGAATGTGAAGACAGGGAAAACCCCCTGCTGTGTCTCCTCACATTCACACCATATTCCTCATTGGCAGGTACCCAGCTCCTGTTGGAAGCCTGTGTCCAAGCAAGTGTGCCAATCTTCATCTATACCAGCTCAGTGGACGTGGCAGGGCCCAACAACTACAAGAAGATCCTCCACGATGCCCAGGAGGAAGATAACCACGAATGCATGTGGACTGACCCCACACAGCAAAAAGCTGGCTGAGAAGGCTGTGCTGGCAGCCAATGGGTGCCCTCTGAAAAACAGTGGCACCTTGCACACTTGTGCCTTAAGGCCTATGTACATCTATGGGGAGGGAAACAAATTTCTTTTTCACATTGTGAAGAGAGCCCTCGAAACCAATGGTGTGCTTGAGAAAACAGGCCCGTCATCTCTGGTGAACCCAGTCTATGTGGGCAACGTGGCCTGGGCCCACATTCTGGCCTGCAGAGGCCTGAGGGACCCCAAGAAAGCACCAAACATCCAGGGGCAGTTCTACTACATATCAGATGACACACCTCACCAAAGCTATGATGACTTAAATTACATCGTGTGCAAAGAATGGGGCCTCAGCATGGATTCTAGGCCAAGCCCTCCTCTATTCCTGATATACTGGCTTGCCTTCCTACTAGAAGCGGTGAGCTTCCTGTTGAGTCCAATTTATGACTATCGACCCCATTTTACTCGGCATTTACTGAAGATCTCAAACAGCATGTATTCTTACAAGAAAGCCCAGCGAGATTTGGGGTATGAGCCACGCTTCAGCTGGGAGGAAGCCAAGCAGAAAACCACAGAGTGGATTGGTTCACTCGTGAAGCAGCACAAGGGGACACTGAAGTCAAAAGCTATCAGATGGTGACCTGTGTGTGCTGTCAGTGTTGTTTGTCCCCATTCCACCTGGTTACCTCCAGAAAGGGACTGGGGCACAAACCCTGATCCACTCTTCTGGACACAAGGGCCACCTAGTGTCATCCTCAGTAGCCATCAGAAGCCTTCCCAACCTGTGACCCATCTAGAAGCTTCCTGCTCTAAACCCTGCACCTTCAGACAGACTATTATCTAAGCCTCATTTGCAGTGCCTGCACCTCAGTAAACAGAGGATCTGCTGAGTGAGCCTCACCTGCAGTCTCTGCATACCAGTAGCTGCTCTGATCCACTTGGGGTCTCTTACTACTTGGAGCTTAGACTCTTGGTTCTCTTTTCCTGCTCAAAGGCTACAGCATTTCTGTTCTTTGGAATGCTTGCATTCCTAATAAAAATAAATGAAAGAGCAATAAATACTTACAGTTCCTAATCTAGAGGAGTGCTTCATTAATACGCTTTCTTGCTTTCCTTTCCTCATCCAGTACGGTCTTCTGAAAATCAGAAAAGTAGCATGGAACCAGGAGGGAAGGATGGTAGCTCCAGAAGAGCAGACTGACATTTCAGGCATGCACTAGAAGACAAGCACTGGGACCCACATTCCATCCTCACCAGATCAGGGGGACAGGAACTGTTGTCCCTGTGTCATAAATGAGGAAACTTGTATCCATCTCCATGACTGAACTTGGCAAGACACGTTCAGAAGACAAACTAAAATTATAGCCCTTATTTTGTCATTTAGTTCTAGAGTCATGAAAAGAGCACTATTCATGACTCCCTGCCAGTCCCTGTGCAGCAGGTTGTCAGGCTCCATTAGAATTCTGAGTGGCTAAGGTTAAGAATCATTTGATAATTTCTCTGGATGCCAATAAGGCATTTAAAAAAATACAGCATCCATTCATGTTGAAAGCACTAGAGAAAATAGGAATAGGAAGTACATTCTTTAAAATAATTAAATTCATATATGACAAACCTACAGACAGTATCATACTAAATGGAGAAAGACTAGAACCAATCAGGAACTAGACAAGGATGCCCACTCTCTCCACTTCTGTTCAATATAGTGCTGGAACCCTTAGCCAGAGCAGTAAGGCAAGAGAAGAACATCAAAGGGATCCACATAGGGAAAGAAGAAATCAAACTATCCCTATTAGCAGGTGACATGGTCCTAAATCTGAGTGATCCAATAAATTCCACTCCCAAACTCCTAGAACTAATAAATCACTTTAGAAAAGTGGCAGGATACAAAATCAAAAGTCAGTAGCTATTCTGTATGCCAAAAATACACAGACAATAGGAGCAATCAAGAAAATGATCCCATTTTCAATAGCCCCCAAAAGAGTAAAATATTTAGGAATTAACTTAACAAAAAATGTAAAAGAATTATTTAATGAAAATTATAGAAGCCTAAAGAAAGAAATCAAAGAAGATACTAGGAAATGGAAAGACATCCCATGCTCATGGATAGGGGCAACCAACATAGTGAAAATTGCCATACTGCCAAAATTGATATACAATTTCATCAATCCCCATCAAAATCCCAAGGACATTCTTTACTGAAATAGAAAGTATAATCTAAAGGTTCATATGAAACAACAATGACCTAGAATAGCCAAAGCAATTCTAGGTAAAAAGAGCAATGGAGGTAGTATTACAATACCAGATTTCAAACTCTAGAGCCATACAAAGCCATAATAACAAACACAGCATGACATTGGCACAAAAACAGACCAGAAGATCAATGGAACAGAAAAGAAGAAACAAATAAAAACACATACCTATGGTCACTTTATATACAGTGGAATAAACACAGCCTCTTCAGTTATTGGTACTTGGGCAGCCACATGCAGAAAACTAAAAAATGATCCCTGCCTGATGCCATGCCCAAACATTAACTCAAAATGGATTAAAGCTGGCAAGACTTGGTGGCTCACGCCTGTAATCCTAGCTACTCAGGAGGCTGAGATCTGAGGATCAAGGTTCAAAGCCAGCCTGGCCACAAAAGGACCTGAGATTCTTGTCTCCAATTAACCTCTAGAAAATGGGAAATGGGGCTTGATTTAACAGTAGGACAGTAGCCTTGAGCTAAAGAGCTCAGGGACAACACCCAAGTCTAGTTCAAGTCCCATGACCCGCAAAAAGAAATGGATCAAAGACCCCAATATCAGACCTGAAACCCTAAAACTGCTACATGATAGAGTAGGAGAGATACTGGAACTCATAGGCCCAGGCAAAAACTTCCTGAACAGAATCCCAGGGTCACAACAGATTGGAAAGAGACTTAACAAATGGGACTTCCTAAAAATAAAAAGTTTCTGCACAGACAAAGGCATAGCTACTGAAGTAGAAAGACAGCCAACCAACTTGGAAAAGATACTTACCAATAATACATCAGACAAATGCTTAATATCCAATATCTACAGGGAACTCAAATTAATTCCCCCCAAACCCAACAAACCAATCACTAAATGGGCAAGGGAACTAACAGAGACTTATCAAAAGAAGAGGTAAAAGTGGCAAAAGAACATATTAGAACATGATCAGTATCCATGGTCATAAAGGAAATGCAAATAAAAACACCCCTAAGATACCACCCTACTCCAATTAGAATGGCCAATATTCTGAACTCAGATGACAAATGCTGGCAGGATTGTGGAGAAAGACGAACCCTACTGCACTGCTGGTGGGAATGTAAACTAGTACAGTCACTCTGGAAGTTTCTTAAAAACCTTTCTCTATGACCCAGCCATAACACTCCTGGGCATCTACCCTGAGCATCATAACCCAGAATACGATCAGGACACCTGCTCAGCCATGTTCATCTCTGTTCATTCACAATACCCAACCAATGGAAACAACCCAGATACCCTACTACAGATAAATGGATACAAAAAATGTGGTAAAACTATGGAAAGCAATATGGCAGTTCCTCAAAATACTAAACATAGAGCTCTCCTATGACCCAGCAGTTCCACAACTTGGCATTTACCCAATCGTCCAAAAACAAGGACATACTAAATCCACTAGCACAACAATGTTCACTGCAGCACTATTTACCATAGCAAAGGTATGGAGCCAACTCAGATGCCCCACAGTTGATGAGTGGGTCAACAAGATGTGGTATTTATACACAATGAAATTCTATGCTGCTGTCAGAAAGAATGACATTGCCCCATTTGTAAGGAAATGGAAAGACTTAGAAAAAAATCACATTAAGTGAAATAAGCCAGATTCAAAGGAACATAGGCTCAATGGTTTCCCTCATTTGTAATAATCAGTAGAAACCTTGGGCTCTCCTAGCAGAGACTTACAATAGAGCAAAACCTAGATACATAATGTCATGGTATGACACTAAATGAAAGGACCTCCAGGATATAGAAACAAAAGCCACATAATGAGTGATTGTTGTCCTTAATGTACTATGTTATCTCTCATCTCTTTTGCTGTTCCTTAGTTATCTCATATTGTTACAGTATTTCACCTTGTTATCTGATATATTGTATATATGCTTATTTGGTTATTTGAAATAGGATAGGGAAGGGAGGAAAACAAGATGAGAGGCAGGTGTGGGGGGATGAAAATGGGGACCAAGATATGAGAAAGGATATCAATGTTTGTGAAGTAATGCACCTTCTATTTGGTGAATATAATGTAACCCTTCTAATAATTACAATAAAAATATATGAAAAAATTATTGAATAAAGGTAAAAATATTTTTTAAAAAATGTGGTGCATATACACAATGGAATTCTATATAGCCACAAGACAAGATAAAATAATGGCATTCACTGGGAAGTGGATGAAACTAGATTGAATCATGTTGAATGAGAGAAGTCAAGACTAAAAGAACAAAAGATGCATTGTATCCTTGATAGATGGATATTAGATCCAAACAATACAAGAGCTCAGGGACAGCGCCCAGAACAAGTTCAAGCCCCATGACCCACAAAATAAATAAATAAATAAAAACAAGATGAAGATTAAATTAGGGATAAATAAGTGAAATAAGAGTATATTTCAGAGAAAGTAAATGGAGGAAAGTGTTCTATATATAGCCCAGAGAATTTGAAAAGACTGAGGAAGTTAATTTAAGGTAGCAAAAACACAGGGAGACCAGAGTTCAGGTGCAGGAGACAAGGTCAAGACACACAGGTAAAGGTATGAATACTACAAAGCAGAGCTTTGCTTTTTTCCAAGACCTCCTTTGTAATTCCCCTCAGTGCACTCTGTTGCACCCTTTAATGATTATATATGACATTTAGTTAAATCCCTAATCTCTAACACTCCATTTTAGTATATCTTCCCTACTATGGAAAGTCAGATGACAGACCTCAGACAATACTCAATGTGCCATTTTAAGTGTTGCAGATTCCTCCTCAGCTTCCTGGGACAATTACAGGGGTGGAGTGGTATAGGATGGATTAAAGGAGGTAAGGAAAACTTTAGCCAAAAGGTGAACAAATGAAGCAGTGGTATTCACCAGATACTATGTTGAAAATGAACTACACAATTTGTGGGTGAGGATGAGAGGGAAAAAATCTGGGAGAGGAGGAGGGTGGGGTAACACTGACCAAAAAGAAATGTACTCTTCACCTGATTTAAGTAACTGCAACCCCTTTGTATGTCACCTTTACAAAAACAATTGACATTTTTAAAAAAATGTATACTACAGGTATAAGCTGTGATCACACAATGAAATTCAGAGTCCATAATGCAAGCCTGTGAAAAAACTGCCAGGACATTAGATAAGGCTGTGTATGACCACAACAATGGTCCCATTGACAGTTTCTCCAGCCACAAACATGTCATACATCTTCCTTCTCTACTATCAGCCCACTCATCAGGAGTCTGGGATGGGACAGCAAATCAACCTACATCTGTTGAAAGATGAAATTTTGGCTACAAAATTAGGTGGCTACAAACAGGTCACCACTGGGTTTCTGGGTCTCTTTGGTTCTCCCACACAAATTACACATCAGCTTCCCTCTCTCTCCATAACACAGAGAGACTGAGAGAAAATGAATGTAAGTAGGAGACAGTGCAGAACAGAGTAAGAGCCAGCATGACCACACAGGTATCACCAAGATCCCTCCTACAGCTGTCCACTATTCCTCTCTGTTCTTCATCTCCACTAAGAAATGACCATAACATTTGCTTAAAAGACCACTCTTCTTTTTCCAAAATGCTGCTCCTGGTACAAAAACAGCAGCTGGACTAACAGAGCCTTTCCACATGCTTCAGAATCGCTAGATCCTCGAATTACCCTGAAGAGTAGATAGGAAACTAATCTCACTCATCCAAGTTAATTCCTCAAATCCAGAATGGAAGGCAATGATGCTTAGATCAAGAGACAAATGAGCTCTTTTCCTGTGGCCCCATCACTTGAGTTTAGGACTGACCCTCAGCATAGGGATTCCTCAGTCTCCCTCATATTCTCCATGTGCTTGAAATTAGTTCCCCATCCCCGTTTTGAGGCCAAGATTTCTAGGTGTGGATATTCATGTTGCCCAGTGTTAGTGGCTTAAGGTCTTAGTTGCCTGCCCCCCAAAGGCCAATACTATATGTGACTGAAGGCATAGCATTTGTTCAAGAGCTATCATCTTGAAGAGAGAGAAGTACTATTGACCCTACAGCGCCATCTTGTGTGGCTCAAGGTTCAAAAGAATTTTATACAGATGGAAGATGGAAGTAAGAAGTCTGGCAAGAAGGCTACATAATGAGGAGTACTTCATCAACCAGAAAGTTTCCCCACCCCACCCCCCACGTTTTGGCTAACTTTCTTCAGCCTCCCCGGGATACTTCCTATAGTTCTTTTAAAGACAGAATTAAAAGACTAAGGAGGGCATTATAAATGTCATCAGATATTCTGGGTTCTATAAATAAAAATAAAAATCACTTAGGAGTTAACATCTTAACCATTTCACTGGGGCTTATTTTTAGAATTTAAAATGCTAGGAAAACAAAAATAGATATAAAATTTGTAAAAGGACAAGGTTGGCATAGAAAGACAGATGTAGAAAAGTATCTTAACAACCAGGTGTAGTAGTACAGGCTTATATTCCCCAGCTTTGTGTGAGGCCAAAATAAGAGAAAGGCAGGTCTAAGCCAGTCTGGCAGAAAGTTGGTGGGACTTTATGTAAAAGAACAAACTAAAAGAGAAAGAACTGGGATGGATTTCAAGTTGTACAATGCCACAAGGTCTTAACTTCAATCCCTGAACCAAATTTAAAAAAGAAAGAAAGGAAAGAATAGTAATTATGTGAATAATGCACAAAATCATAGCTACTCAGGTGACTGAGATCTGGTGATCCCACTTTGAAGCCAGCCCAGACTTTACTGCCCATGATATCCTTATATTCAATTACTACCAAAAAGCTGGATGTGAGGATGTGGTGGTAAACTACCAGCCCTGAGTTAAGGAACAGTGCCCAAGCCCTGAGTTCAAGTGTCAGTACCAAACAAAAACCCTTTCTTCAGCTGCATGCTGGTGGTTCAAATATGTTATCTTAGCTATTCAGGGGGCTGAGATCTAACGCTCTCCTTTCAAAGCCACTCCAGGGCAGGAAAGGTCATCCGACTCTTACCTCCAATTAACTACCTGAAAATCAGAAACGGAGATGTGGCTCTAAGTGGTAGAGACTAGCCTGGAGATGAGCTTTTTAAAGATCAGGGACAGGTCCCAGGCCCTGAGTTCAAGTGCTCAAACCCACCCAAAACGGTAACAAGAAAAACCCTTCCTTGATAACCTCCTCGCTTTACTTTTTGTTCTACTAATGAAGGTAACTCCATTAGCTGGTTCCCCTGTTCCCTGGAGGCTTGTTTTGAAAAAAAAAAAAGAATGCTTCTGATCAACCAACCTGCAGTTTGGGTTTGACTGACCCTCACTGGGTGGGTGGGCCTGACCCGCCTGTTGGCCTAATCTCACCTCCCCACCCCCCATAAGAGGGGAAGTGCCTCAACGTATTTAGCCTAGTTTTGCACGAAAAAGTTTTTACAAGGACAGTTTTAATTTTATCCCCTATGAACAGTTCGGGCCTATACCGCCCTCCCCCACCCCACCCCGTCTTGTTACCCGTGCTTTCTCTGCAGAACTTTGGCAGGGCAACCGTTACAAGGTTCCAAAAGCAAAACACCACCTAGCGACGCCAACGAGAGCCAGAGCTCAGCTTCCTCTGTGGCTTCGAACTAGAAACAAAATTTCCACAACAGTGTCCAGTTTTACCTCAGGCAATCAGGTCAAAACCCATCGGATCCTAACTGCGGGATTCCATCTTATCAGGAAACGGCCCAGAAAACGTCGGGAAGATGGCAGGCGCCGCGCGGGTGACGTCGGGAAGATGGCGGGCGCCGCGCGGGTGACGTCGGGAAGATGGCGGGCGCCGCGCGGGTGACGTCGGGAACACGGCGAGCGTCGCGCGGGTGATGTCGGGAAGATAGCGGGCGCCCCCGCGGGTGACGTCAGGAAAACAGCGTCGCGCGGGTCATGTCGGGAAGATGGCGAGCGCCTCTGCGGGTGACGTCGAAAGATGGAGGGCGCCTCGTGGCGGAGCCTGCAAAGCGCCATTTTGGAGTGTAGATGTGCTCAGAGATCTGCAGCCCCGTAGCCCTTGGGTGGCGCGACGCCCTCAGAGCCGCCCAGTGTCCACACCGGCCTGCCCTAGTCTGCTGCCTTCAAAATGCCTGCGGCCTAGCTAGTGCCCCAGACGGCCGCGTATGGTGTTGTCCTGACGCCCAAAGGGCGTCTCTGGGCAAAAACGAGTGGCCACGACATCCACCAACTGCCGAGGAAGCAAGTGTGGCCTCGCAGAGATCTTGGCCCAAGTGCTCCATGACTAAGTTCTTAGGCCTCAGGCCTGGCAGCATGGCAACAGTGCGCATGCGCCAACTACTGCGCTCCCCCTTCCCCCAAAGGACGCAGCGGGAGGGGAGGGAGGCAGGAACCACTTAGGCCAGAAGGGAAAAAAAGGCAGGAACTGCCAAGGCCAAGATGCAGAAGAAAAGAAAGGTAAAAATCAAATTGGTGAGGCCACCCTGCTTCTGCCTGACCTTTCAGACTCCATCCTGCAAGAGAAGTTTTTGTCTCAACTGGACCATGACCACCTAGAAATTGAAGAGAAGTGAACGCTAAAATGGCTCGTGGAGGAGTATCTTCTCCAGATACAGGTGAGTGAAGCTGGAACCAGGCAAGAGCCACAGTACCTCACCAAGAAAGTGAAGCGTTCTCCAGCCTCCTTTGGTGATTCAGTAAGATTAAGCTTGTATTGAGAGTCAAAGCCCAGCTCTGCAGTTCCAGTCAGACTGCTTGGTTCCTCCCCCTACACACACACCCTCAGCCAAAGAGGAGGAAAGTTCCATAAAAACCTCAAAGCAGCACTGATTTTGGGGTTTTTTTCCCCTGCTCAAAGGCTAGAACATTTCTGTTCTCTGGTAAACTCGTAAACAAAAGAGCTGTGTGCTGATGGCTCATGCCTGTAATACATCCTATTGAGGCTGGGATCTAAGGATCCCATTTCAAAGCCAGCCTGGGTAGAAAAGTCCCCATGAAACTCTATCTCCAATGAACTCAAAAACCAGAAATAGAGCTGTGATAAAAGTGGTAGAGTGTGAGTCTTGCACAAAAGAGCTCGAGGACAACACCCAGGCCCCGAGTTCAAGCCCCACAACCAACAATAATAATAATGCCATAATAAGTAAATGAAAGAGCAAGAAATTCAGTACCTAATCTGAAGTAATCTGCTTCTGTTAACACACTTTACTGCTTTCCTTTCCTCATCCAGTATAGCCTTCTGCAGGTCAGAAAAGCAGCATGGAACCAGGAGAAGAGAAAGGTGGTAGCTCCAAGAGAAGAGCAGACTGACATTTCAGGCATGTACTAGCAGAGAGGCTCCAGGACCCACATTCCATCCTCACCAGATCAGATGAGAACTGTTTGTCCCTGTGTCATGGATAAGGAAGCCTGTATCCATCTCCATGACTAGACCTTGCCAGACAGGTTCAGCAAGGAGGCCGATACCAAAGCCCCCATGTTCCCATTCATTCTTGGACCACTGGTTGGTCATAGGACAAAACACAATGAAATACTGGATGATATTTCCTGGCAGAGCCTCAGCTCTACTTGCCTCCCCCCTCCCCCTGGCCCCCCTGTCACATACACACACCAGTCCTGTGCAGTAAGCTCTCTTGAACCAGAAGAATCCTGAGAACATGGGGAATCTCTCATGGTCACTAATCGTCCTGATCAGGATTCTCCTACACACTACCTCCAAAGTCAGTGTTCTTAAAGATTCTGGAGATAACTGCATACCTGAGTGTTGAGGTTTAGGGTATTCTTTTTTCTTTTTTTTTGGCGGGGGGGAAGAGTCATGAGGCTTGAACTTGGCCTGCGCACTGTCTCTGAGATCTTACAGCTCAAGGCTACCACCCTACCCTCGAGCCAAGCCCCTCTTCTCATTTTCTGGAAGTTAATTGGAGATAAGAGTTTCAGGTTCTTTTGTGCCTGGGCTGGCTTTGAACCTTGATCCCCAGATCTCAGCCTCCTGAGTAGCTAGGATTATAGGCATGAGCCACCATGCCCAGTGAGGTTTGGGGTATATTTTATTTCAAATGTCCACCATCTACTTCACAGAATGGAAACACGCCAAGGAGTGTGGGAAAAGAGAAACATGATTGAAGTCTTGCTAATAGTTCTACACCCCAGATCCTGAAATTTAGAAATCTGCCCATACTGTCATATCTATCTGCCTCTTCCCACTTCTGTCCTCCATCTCCCCATCATCCTTATTTCCCACCAGCTCTTTCTGCATCCTTCTATCTCCTTAGCCTCTGAACTGAAGCAGGTCTGGGCCACCCCAGTGTGTGTGTGTGTGTGTGTGTGTGTTGGTGGAGGGGGGGTAGCTGTTTACTATTAGATCAAAGTGTTGCCTGTCTTCCCATCACAGATAGCACAGATAGCACCCAGGCTCAAGATCTCTTCTTAACTACTTTCAGCGATTTTTTCCAGTCCTGGGCCTTGAGCTCAGGGCCTGCGCACTGTCCTTGGGCTTTCTCAAGGCTAGAGCTCTACCACTTGAGCCACAGCACCACTTCCTACCTTTTTTCTATGTATGTGGTACCAAGGAATTGAACCTGGGTCCTAGTGCATGCTAGGCAAGCACTCTACCACTAGGCTTAACTCCCAGCCCCTTTTCAGTGATATTAATAGGACACATTTGTACTGAATTTTGTACTAGGCCTCAGGTATCAAACTATAGGGGTAAGGGGGGTGTCTTGCATCTTGAATTTCCTTACCCCAAGCTAAACATCTGCTTTTATATGATCTATAAGATTTCAGTGGGCCAGGAGTTCACCTAGTGGTAAGAATGCTTGCTTATCATGCACAAAGACCTAGGTTCAATATCTTGGTACCACATAACACAGAAAAAGCCAGAAGTGGTACTGCAACTCAAGTGGTAGAGCTCTAGCCTTAGAAAGCCCAAGGACAGTGCTCAGACCTGCATTTCAAGCCCCAGGACTGGCAAAAAGAAAGAAAGAAAGAAAGAAAGAAAGGAAGGAAGGAAGGAAGGAAGGAAGGAAGAAAGAAAGAAAGAAAGAAAGAAAGAAAGAAAGAAAGAAAGGAGGAAAGGAAGAAAGGAAGGGAAGAAAGAGAAAAATTCATATATCTAAAAAAAAAGATTTCAAGACAGTGTGTCAGTCAGTATGAGAAGGAAGTCTCCTTTGCTAAACAGTAAGGGGGGCTACAGTGGGCGGAGGAAACTCAGCTTTATTGTCTGGTTGTGTTGACTACAACCATCCTGTGTCCATGTCTACAAAACCACTACCATGGAGATTCCCAGGGTTTGAACTGGGCACAGAGTGGAGGACATGAGAACTCAAGTTCCTTCTCAGGTCTCCAAGGCACAGGGGCAGCACCTGCCTATCTCTAGAAAGGCTGACATCTCCCAGGCCCAGAGCACAGGAAAGGTGAGGTCCCTGGAAAATGGGGGAAGGGTCTTCCCACTCCCTTTAGCCTAGTGAAATTCCTCATTGAATAGGACAGTTCTCACAGGGAAGGGATGGCACTGTCTCCAGAGAGAAAAGAGGGGAATGAGCACAAAGAAAATAGGGGAGTGGGTGTGCAGGTGTGCTCAACTGAATAATCATAAGGCCTTAGAACGTTCTGGCCAACATCCATTTTCCCCCCACTATTGGTGCTTGAAGGCTATAAGAGAGGCAGAGCACTTCCTCCCAAGCCCAGTACACCATGTGCAAGTCACCACATGGGGGCAGCAAAGACGGGAGTGAGAATGTCAGCCGCCCCAGCCTGTGGGCTGTCCTCTCCTCCCCTCAGTCTTGCCGAACTTGCTATCTTTGAAAAGAAATAGGAAAGCACATTTCAGGGCAAAGCCACTGGCTGAAATGCAATGTATATAGGAATTTATGGCATCAAGCTGAGCCAAAAGTGTTCAACTCCAATTACTTAGCTCCGCCAATGCAACCAGAGGCCGCAATTCACCATAATACATAGATATGGCTACATGGGTCAAATTGTATTCCCATAAAATCTTACTTACCAAAGATCCAACTCCTGTTTTACCAGAACATACAAATGGATCAGAATGACATTGAATGGGGAACAAATAAAGAAAAAACATTGTAAAAGACCGATATGGATTTAATGAGACACATTCCATATTGGTGTCGAACACCAAGAGGCTGTCCAAGGAACCATCATTAAATAAAACAAGCCCAAAACAATGAAACGCTCAGATACACAAGCACACTCAAAAAAAAAAATCTGTTACTCTTTGAATCATTAAATTAATCCCTATTTTTACATACACGTAAAATAATATTACAGTGAAAAAATATGTGCACAAATTTCAGAAACATAATTTGGATTGTCTATGAACACAGATTAGCTTGTACTTTTTTCAGATATGTACAGCCTCTTGATTGCAGAGACTACATGGCTCAAAGGGGTAACTGCTCATCTTCCTCCAAGTCAGAACTGGAGATTCAAACCACTTAAGCCTTGAAGGAATTCCAGTTTTTGCTTCAAGGGCAGCCTGCTCTTGATCAAACTCACAATGAAATGAACAGTACACTTGCTTCCCCATCATGAATTGGAGGCAGGAATCTTTAGATGAAAATTTCCCAGAGTCAACCACAGTCAATAGAGTTTGCTGAAGAAAACTATCATTTCAAGACTGAAGATGATGAATGACATTTTGATGCAAGTTTGGTCCTTGAAGAGGTGCAAGAAGAAATGGAATCACATTTAAAATCCACCCTGGGGTGGATGTGAGTGCGTGGTTGAACAGCATTTTTCTGCTAAGGGGTTTGCTCACTGAAGAGACAGTAGCTGTGCCATGTGATGAAAGATAAAAACAAAAGAGGGCCCAGTAGTTGGGCCTAGTGGTAGAGTGCTTGTCTAGCATGCACAAAAACCCAGGTTCAATTCCTCGGTCTTACATACATAGAAAAAGCTAGAAGTGGTGCTGAGGCTCAAATGGTAGAGCTCTAGCCTTGAGAAAGTTCAAGGACAGTGCTCAGGCCCTGAGCTCAAGCCCAGAACTGGCAAAAGAAAAAAAAAGAGAGGCAAATGACGTACAAAGATTTCCACTACTGTTATTTTCCATTTGCCTCAACCACTCCCTACGGAACCCTCTCTATAACTGTAGATAATGACACACAGCTGATGCTGACTAGACAATGTGTAAAGACCAAATAACCCACTAAGTAAAAAAACCAACAATCACAGGTAACCAAATGTTGGATGCGATTTTACAGACACAGACTTGTGAGAACTTAAAACAGCCAGGCAGAGGTAGATGAGCATGGAAAACACACACACATACATACACACACACGACACAAGACTCCCTACAAACTGGCTATATTATTTTTGTGTAAGTCTTTATAACACTTGGAATTCAGACAAGAGTCAGAATAAATAATGGATACTTTTTTGCATAATTCTTGACTCAAAAAAAATAAGTATCACTAACAGGAACATCTCCTATTTCCATTTGTGAATAACAAAAAATTGATTGAGGACAAGATCATCATTGACATACAAGCCCAGATTATGACATATTCTCATGTTCTTATAACACCAAAAAAAAATGCTTTCCAATAGTCCCCAAAGAGGTTCACTGATAAAACACAATTGATCAAATATAAATTAATAGCAATCATAGCAATCACTGAAACTTATAGTTTTAGAACTGTAAGAACAATCTTGTAGCTGTTTTCCCCTTTCTGTGGTGCCAATGATTGGTGATAATGCTTCCATGAATCAAACTGGGTGATAAATGTTAAAAAAAAAAAAAAAACAATAGTGCTTTCCACTCTAACTTCTAGAGGCTAACCTAGGGGAGAGGTTTTCAGTGTAGGGAACTGGAATCTATACAAGAATCATCTAACTATAGCCTCCTACTAGAAATGACACATAGCTAGGACACCTGAATACAGTGACAAAGTCCAGCTTTGTCAATAAGGATACCTTTGGCCCTTCAGGGCTAGCTTTGAGTTCTCCATCAAGTATATTCAGTGTCCCTGCTTTTTTATTTTTCTTATTTTGTTGGTTGTGGGGCTTGAGCTCTGGTCTGGGCCTGGGTATTGTCTCTGAGCTCTTCAGCTCAAGACTAGCACTCTACCACTTGAGCCACAATACCACTTACCTGGTGGTTAACTGGAGATAAAGAGTCTCACGGATTCTTGTGCCTGGGCTGGCTTTGAACCATGATCCTCAAGATCTCACCCTCCTGAGTAGCTAGGATTACAGGTGTGAGCCACAAGTGCCTGGCCTGGCCCTGTTTTATTCTATAAATCCTAACAGGTAAGGAGAGCTGGAAAACACACCTATTCACAGCCCTCAGCCTTCCTGTAAGACAGCTCAGCGCACTATCTCTAGACCTTTTCTAAGACAGAGGTCATATAATACTGTTTTACCTCACAAAGACATGAGAAACTAACAATCATTAAAAAGCATGATGCACTTCGCAAATGCAAGAGTGCTATTTTGGCATCAAGGTAACAACTAGAAAACATTCATTACTTGTGCTATTTGGCAATTTTGCATTTACACTTTTCCCTGTGCCTTCCTGTGTAAAGTCTTGCTATGTCTACAATGCCTCTACACATAGGGGGGAAAACTCCTGCCTTGACTAGATCCCTTATTTAACATAGATGGAGGTGGGGTTATTGGGGTTAGGGTACACACATGCAAAGTGGAGACACATGAGACAAAGGGGCCTTCCATCCCAATTAGCCATCTTTGCCTTCCTGGATTTCTCACATAAGACCAAGCAGCACTTGATGGTCTGGAGGTCACATGCCATGGCATGCCTCAAGTTGACCTGTCCCATTTCACCCCGCATTGAAAAGGTTACAAGTGAGACTTTGAGGAAATTCTGGGCCTGGCACACATCTGGCCTTGGACATAAGGGACCAGTCATCCAACCTGGATCCACCCAGCAGGTAGCTAAGTGTTTTCAAAGAGCGGGAAGCAGCATCTCCCAGGAGAGCTGCGAACCAGTTACAAGGGGTTTCCTAACTTGCAAAGGGTGCCCCTTAAAAGGAAGGCATGTGTTGTGTTTTGTTTTTCTGCTCAGTTTTCCCCTAGATGTATCAAAATAGCAGCTAACTTGTGGCTCACAAACAAGGGACAGGGGGGAATTTATACTAAATATCCCCTCATACTGAATTTAAAAGGTTCTCCCACTATAACTGATGGGGGCTTTGGAGAGGTCAGGGTGAAGACGGGTTTTACCATCTCATGGGAACCGGAGACAATGGCTTATACCTGTTTAATTTCGTCCCATAACTCCCCAACGTCACTTTCCTTCTCCACAGATTTCCCACGTATCACAGCTACCCACCCTATTGCTCTCTGCACCCCCCATCCCCTTCCTCAAGGGCCTCAAAACTCCTGCTCTTCCCGTGCAGACTGCATTTTTCGGGGTCACCAGTGAACTCACACACATCTTCCAGAAGTTCATCCACCAAAAGGAGGTAGGCGAAACATAGCACCCCAAAATTACTGACTCAAAGACATCCCTGCCAAGGTCCACCGAAAGGCCGTCTCAGTCACTTCCACCTCTTCCCCGCACTTGTCTGTACAGGGTGCCTGGCCAGGCCGCCCCTGGACCCCGGTGGCCCCCGCCCGGCTCCCCGCAGCCCGGGCCCTAGCACAGGTGCAGCTTCTGGTGCTGCGCCAGGTGCGTCTTGTAGCGGAAGCCCTTGCCGCAGGCGGCGCACTTGTGCGGCTTGTTGCCAGTGTGGATGCGGCGGTGGCGGATGAGGTGCGAGCTCTGGATGAAGCTCTTGCCACACTCGGCGCAGGCGTAGGGCTTCTCGCCCGTGTGCGTGCGCTGGTGCTGCGTGAGCGTGGAGAAGTCGCCGAAGCGCTTCTCGCACTGGCCGCAGCCGAAGGGCTTCTCGCCCGTGTGCACGCGCAGGTGGTTGACCAGGTGCGAGTTGCGGCCGAAGCCCTTGCCGCACTCGCGGCACACGTAGGGGCGCTCGCCCGAGTGCGTGCGCTTGTGCGTGAAGAGGTGCGAGCTGACGCTGAAGGTCTCCCCGCACTCGGAGCACATGTAGGGCTTCTCGCCCGTGTGCACGCGCTGGTGCTTCACCAGGTCCGAGCGCCAGCTGAAGCGCTTGCCGCACTCGCCGCAGCCGTGCGGCTTCTCGCCGGTGTGGATGCGCTGGTGGTTGGCCAGATGCGAGCGACGCGCGAAGCCTTTGCCGCACTCGCCGCAGGCGAAGGGCCGGGGCGCCACGTCCGCACCCGCGCCCGCCAACGCGTGCGCCCGTCGGTGGCTGAGCAGGTGCGAGCTGAGGCTGAACGCCTGGCCGCACTCCGGGCACGGGTAGGGCTTCTCGCCGGTGTGCAGCCGCCGGTGCTTGAGGAGGTCGGCGCGCCAGCTGAAGCTCTTGCCGCAGTCGGCGCACAGGTTGGGCCGCTCGCCCGCGTGCAGGCGCAGGTGGTTGGCCAGGTAGGTGTTGCGGCTGAAGCCTTTCCCGCACTCCCCGCAGCGGAAGGGCTTCTCCCGCGGAGGAGGCCGCGCCCGCGCCGACCCGGCCGCGAAGCCTCCGGCCACGCCCACCGCCGCGCCGGCCACGCCCACCGCCACGCCGGCCACGCCCACCGCCACGCCGCACTCCCCCGCCAGGCCGAAGCGCTCCAGGCCCGCCGCCTCCGCCAACCGGTGCATGCGCTGGTGCTGCGCGAAGGCCGCGCCCGGGCTGAAGCTCTCCCCGCAGTCCGCGCAGATGGTCGGGGCGTCCATGAGACTAGCCACCAGGCTGTCCAGCTCCCCGAGGTCCACGGCCAGGGGCAGCTGCGGCCGGTGGAAGCGGCGCGGGGCCGGCTTGTCGCCCCGGAGTCGACTCCCCAGCGAGAGCTGACGCCTCCAGGGGAGGACCGGAGGGGGCGGCGGCGGGTCCTCTTCCTCCTCCTCCTCCTCTTCCTCCGGGGCCTCCTCTTCTTGCCCAGGGCCCCGGGACCCCGACAGTCCCGGGAGCATCCTCAGGCTGGCCACGCCGGCACTGCTGTCCTCCTGACAAAGCCCCTCTGCAACAGAAAAGACAAGTCGGTGGAGGAAGGTTACTGGGCCTAGGCCGGGTGGAGCGTGGCTGGGCACTTCCCCAGCCCTCCAAGGACCCCTGCCTCCTCCCCCGCTCCCCCCGCATCCCAACCTCCCTCCCAGCACCCACTGGCTCTACCTAGAAAGCCAGAGATGGCCAAGTCTACCCCTGGTGGGATTCCAGGAGAGCTTCATCTCTAAAGGAAAGGGACTGCTCACTCGAGGAGCTGCTAATGCCTCCTCTTCCTCCTCCTCCTCCTCCTCCTCCTCCTCCTCCTCCTCCTCCTCCTCCTCATCATCATCATCAGTTGTACAAAGGGGTTTCAATTCAGGTCAGGTTGTGAGTGCCATGCGTATCAATTAATGTTAGCCCACCCTTCTCCCATCTCTCCTAACTCCACCCATATCCTCAAATTACAGGGTTCTATATTCACACGTATGCAGTGACTATTATGAAGGTACTAATGCCTTTTAGGACTCTGGCCTCAAAAAACAAGATCACTCTAACCACAAAACAACAAAAACAAAGAGCAACATGGCTTGCTTAGCCAGGCCTTGGACAAAAATTTTAAATACATTGAAACAGGCACCAGGGGCCTGTCTTCCTAGCTTATTCAGGAAGCTGAGATCTGAGTATTGTGAACCCAAGCCAACCCAGGCAGGAAAGTCTGTGAGATGACTATTTCCAATTTAAAACAACAACAACCAAAAAAAAAAAAAACAAAAAACCCCAAACAAACAAAAACAGAAACAGGGCTGTGGCTCAGTGGTAGAGTCCCAACCTTGAGCTACAAATCCAAACAACAGCACAAGGCCCTGACTTCAAGCCCCAGTACCATCAAAAAATAATGAGAATTATAATTTTAAAATAAGGTAAATGTATTTGGTCCATCTAGAAAGGCTTAAGATAACAAAATTTAAACCCAGACAAGATAAAGACTTGAATGATGGGGGAGGGGAGGGAAAGAAGACTCAGTGCCTATGGCTGAGCCCAGGAAGGGGTCCAGGACAGGGATCTGTTGATTCCTGGCTGTTTTATTATCTCAAGCCCAGGGCACTCAAGGAAGTCACTGTCATATGGAAGGCTGCATGCTTGAGTGTACTTTGAGGGAGGAGAGTAGGGAATCTGGCACTTGCTCATGGGAAAAAGGAATGTAACCTCACAGTTGTGGTCATAAATTATTTCAACGCATTTCTGTCCCCAGGGCATGCACCAAGCCAGCATAAAGCAATGAATGCCCAAAGATGGGAACAAGGAAGTAGACAGAGACCCAGCATTTACTCTTTCAGATCAGAAATAACCAAGGAGATAATCTCAGGGCTTGGGACAACTTGAAACGCAGCCATAGGAACCTACACAGGCCACTTACCATTGACAGAGGAGAAAATGACTTCACATCTAGATACTTTGCCCAGTTCTGTGCTGATTCTTTAAACACAGCATCTCAATGAACTCTTCCAACAATCTGTGAGGCAAGTCCTAATGTTTCCTCTGTAGTTCTGCTGTGATGTTATTACAAGTGGTAATTTATAGCAGTTCCCTTTGGTGTAATCTACTGTGCAAATGCATACCAACACAACCTTGATGAGGACCAACAGTGGAAAAACTCATAAGGGGTAAGTTGGTACAAAACCCTAGTCTCCTCTGGAGAGCTACCCAGTGAGGATGCTGCCTCTGGTTTTAATTCTAGAAGTGAGGATGGGGCAAATTCCATAGAAACTCTAGCCTCTTACCTGTGCAGATGTCAGACTCTAGTTCCTCCTCTGGAGAGCTCCCTATCAGAGCTTCCTCCAGTGGGTTTGAAGCCATCTCTGGCTCTAGGTGGCCTCCCTCTTCTGCATGCTGTGCATTAGAGTCCATTCTTCTCTCTTCTGGGTTTCCTTCCCTGTCCTCAGAGTTCTCAAAATCAGAGCCCATTCCGTGGATTTCTGAGTCTTTCTATTCACATATACCCTGATTATCTTCTTATTCCATCCAAGAAGAAAAGGCCAAGGGAGGTGACCAAGGGAGCCTGCTGTAGACAAAACACAGAAAGGCCACATCAGCCTGGACACATGCCCTCATCATGTCTGATTTCCACACCCATTAAAATATCTAGAGATCCAAGCTCCACATGGCAAATCTTCTCCTCATCGTATGTTCCATTGAAAGTCAGTTTGAAGTGGGTACAGAGGAGGGTGTGTGAAGGTGTGGTGACTATGTTATAAGGCCACATGAGAAGATCACTGGACCCAAGCTAGATCTGCCCCTATGTATGAAATAGAGCTGAGAAAACCCAAGGCTCAAAAAGAAATACACACCAAACACCTGTGACTCATGCCAGGAATCCTAGCAACTCAGGAGGCTGAGATCAAGAAGATCTTGGTTCAAAGCTGACCCATGCAGAAAACTCCATAAAGATTCTAATCTCCAATTAGCCAGCAAAATGCTGGAAGTAGAGTTCATGTTCAAGTAATAGAAGCAAGCAAGCCTAGCAAGCACAAGGCCCTTAGTTCTAACTCTAGTACACACACACACACACACACACACACACACACACACACACACACACACAACACACAAACATAAGGCCCATCACTTAAGAAACAGCACAAAGACTAATGTTGCTGTCTTACAGTCTATCCTTACTATTCTTATTAAGCTTGCCTACCACAATCCTTACTACAATTTGAAAATCTTCTAGCTAATTATGAGTGCCTTTACAAAGCCAGAGAAGAAGTACATTCAATACCCAAGAGGGACCAGACATATCACAATATGTAAACATTGTATCTAAGATCACTTAGCACTATCAGCCTCCTTGTGTGTGTGTGTGTGTGTGTGTGTGTGTGTGTGTGTGTGTACATGTGTGGACAAATACTGGGGCTTGAATTCAGGATCTCGGTTCTTACTTGGCATTTTCACCCTACCACTAGAACCTCTGCTCTACTTCTGGCTTTTTGGTGGTAAATTAGAAGTCTCACAGACTTTCCTTCCCAGGCTGGCTTTGAACTTCGGTCCTCAGATCTCAGCCTCCTTAGTAGCTGAGATTACAGGTGTGAGCCACTGGCACCCAGCTCAACTTCTTCTGCAGCAATATTTGCTGAGTAGTTGGAACTAGTAATGCAAGACAATTCAAGCCCCAGCAGGTCTGGCAGAAGAGGTTAGGATGTCAGAGGAAGGGATACAGAGGGCCTGCTATCTTCAAGCCATCTCTCGAGCTCTAATTATATATTTTGCAATATCCAAATTATAGATTCTAGCAGGAACACAAACACTAGAGACAACTGGTAACTTTCATACAGAAAAGGCCAACAGGTGACTTATAAATGACATGTCAATTGCAATCCTTTTGTACAACTACTTCCAAGATAATAAAAAAGAAATTAATAAGTATTACAAAAAACTGATGATAGGAGAAAATCCACATTAAAGCCATAAACCTTTTCAGAAGTTAAGTCCTTTAACAAATTATTGTCCTCTGTCACTTCTGCCTGACATTGCTTTTCCTTCCAGAAGTCGCAGCACGTTTTTGGTGTCTGCGCTCTACCACTTGAGTTACAGCTCCCAGCTTTCTACTAGTTAATTGAAGATGAGAGTCTCTGAGATTTTACTGCTGACTTCGAACTACAGTCCTCAGATCCTTACCTCTTAGATAGCTAAGATTATAGATATGAACCATCCAGCAATAAATGTGTATTTAACCAGGCAAAAGGCTAGCTTTGTTGTTAATATGATTTTTTTTGTAGATCTATTAAGAAAAACTTGCAGTAATTTTAGAAGCAATCAAAAAACAAGAGCAGGAGTTTCAATTGCTTCACTCTAGAAGACTTATTTTAGGAAATACTATCCACACACTGTGGAATACCTACAGTGGTTATTCAAGCACATTTCGTTCCAATTCCATTCCCACTCATTCTCAAAATAAAAACTAGCAACATGTTTTCCCAAGCAGAACACTTAGCCAGGAGCTGGATAATAAGTAGGTAGTAGGGCAGTGTGATGGCTTTATGGCTAGATTAACCAGGATGTAAATTATTTCCTCTTTGCCAGCAACAAGTTACATGACCTTCCTCTGAATCCATGAAAAACAAAGTCTGCTGCCACTTACCTTGTAGGATCTGGAAGCATATTAATGTTTGTAAAAGCCACTGACACCTTAGTGAGACACAATAAATGACAGCACTACTCCATTATAAAACTTCAGCCAAGTTTTACTTAAAAAAAAAAATGAGCGTAAAGTCAGACACTGATGGTTCATGCCTGAAATCCTATCTTCTCAGGGCTGGGATCTGATGGTTCAAAGCCAGCCTGGGCAGGAAAGTCCATGAGATTCTTATCTCGTTAAGCAACAAAAAAACAGAAGTGAAGGTGTGGCTCTAGTAGTGCAAGCACCAGCCTTGAGTGGAAAAAGCTAATGGACAGCACCCAGATCCTGAGTCCAAGACTCAGCACAGGGGAAAAAAAGAGAGAAAGACAGAAAGATACACTACTGGCAAACCTATTATCTTTATGGGGGCAGGAGGCATTCGGGACCTCACACTTCCCTTCCACCTTCTAGCCAGTTGCTTAGGGGAGACAGAAATGCTCTGTCCTGACTGGGGACAGTATCCTATTTGAATACATCCAAGCCACTCATACTGCTTAGATGGAACAAGACTCCCTCCACTGCTAGGTCACTTGGGGATGACACATATTGCATGTGGAATAACTAGGGGGTAGCTATCTCCTGGGGCCGCATCAGGAATCAAACTGGCTTGTAGCTCCCTGGTGGCATTCTGCTTCCCTCCCTTCTGGCCCCCAGCTTCCTCTGGTGCCCCCCAATCCCCAAAAAGGCAGGCAATCACCCAAATAGAAAGCGTCAGAGGAAGCTGGACCTGGTAGGCCCTGAAGCAGCCAGTAGCAGAGATAGCCAGAGGGGGTCGAAGGCTCACCTGAGAGCAGCCAGCAGGAGGGGAGGGGAGAGGAGAGGAGTCTCCTACTGAGGCTGGCAGGTAACCAGGCCACAGAGTTGTCCTGTATATGGCAGCTGTCCTGTATATGGCAGCAGGCCAGATGCAGCTCCCCCTTGGCCACCTCCACAGCTCCCCTCCTGTGTCCTAGTCCTTACCTCTGATAGGAGACAGGGGGCTGCTTCCCACGCCCCTGCCCTCCACACTCTCCAGAGGGAACACTTTGCATGCTAGACGCCAGGCAGGGACAGCAGATTGGGCAGAGGCTGGAAAAACAATTTCTGTCTGTGGTTCAAAAGGCTAAACTCATGACCAGCACTGGGGTCTGGTCTAATCAAGGATTCTAGGAGTTAATCATTTGTCATCCTATGGAGTAAATAGTCAACCAGAGCTCAGAGCAGGAGCCATTAAGGCCCTGCCTATGCCCTAGGGAGCATCTAGACAGAAAGGACCCCCACATCATCCCTCCACCCCACACCCCCACAGCAAAGGAGGATTTCCAAGTATTTATAGGGGATGCCTCCACTGATTCCTGATGAGAAAGTTCTACCTGTTCCTTTTTTGGGGGATCATGGGACTTGAACTCTGGGCCTGGGCTCGGTCCTTGAGCTCTTCAACTCAAGGCTACTTCTGGAGCCACAGCACCACTTCCGGTTTTCTGGTAATTAATTGGAGATAAGATTCTCTCGAACTTTTTAGTGCCCGGGCTGGTTTTGAACCACGCTCCTCAGATGTCAGCCTCCTGAGTAGCTAGGATGACAGGAGGGAGCCACCGGCCAGGCTCAAAGGTTTTTTTTTGAGGGAGTGGGGGTGGGGGAGGAACATAAGTGTCTAGTGAGCACATGACACTGGGTTCAGAAAGGAAGAGGGTGTGGAGGAAGGGGAGGGGAAGGGAAGAAAGGAAAAGAGAGAGAAGAGAAATGAACAAAAATCAACTTGGGTCAGTCTTTTCAGTCCCTGTGATCAGTAGCACAATGAGATGGAGCAATGGTGGCTCATACCTGTCATCCTAGCTACTCAGGGGGCTGAGATCCTGAGGATCACAGTTCAAAACCAACCCCAGGCAGAAAAAGTCCACGAGTCTCTTATCTTCAGTTAGACAGCAAACACCTGAAAGTGGAGGAGTGGCTCAAGTGGTGGAGCTTCCATAAACCCAGCTACCCAGAAGCAGAGATTGAGAGGATTTGTGTTAAAGAGATTGGCCACAGCAGAAAGTTAACAAGTTTGAAATAAGCCTTAGGCTAGTTAAATAGCCCAAGTGGTGGAGTGTCTGAGGAGAGGCCCTAAGTTCAAACCCCAATTCCAAAACACAAAACAAGGAAGCCAGGCATGTTACTGCATGCCTGTAATCCCATCTAAATGAAAGGCAGAGGCAGGAAACTTCTGGTCTGAGGTCACCTCAGGCAAACATAATAATAATAATAATAGACTGAGTCTGAAAAAATAAAGCAAAAGGGCATTACAACTCAAGTTGTAAAGCACAAGTTCTCAATTCGAACCCCAGTAAAATAAAATAGTACAATGCTCTTGGGGGCCACTCACGTACACTGATGGGGCTAGGGCCCCCTTGGCTTGACCTGCATGCACACTTCACCTAGTCACAACTGCCAACTTCCACGAACATCACCACCCACTTCTTCCTAGCGCAGTAAGAATTAGCTAGCACAGAGCCCCAAAGTTAGACTATCCTCAGAGAAGAAGCAGGAAGGCTCAGGGTCCTCACACAGACATTTTTATTCATCTATATTTTATATTTTATTGACTTGAACATTCTTCTTTGATACATTCCCTTCTGTTCTTGACTTTTGGGGGAGGGTCCCCTACATACACTTGACATTGTACTACCACTAATTGATACTAATCGATACACCTGCTGTGGGGCTTTTGTTCCTTTTTTTCTTTTTTCTTTTTTTACCAGTCCTGGGCTTGAGCTCAGGGCCTCAGCACTGTCCTTGGACTTTCTCAAGGCTAGAGCTCTACCACTTGAGCCTCAGCACCACTTCCGGCTTTTTTCTATGTATGTGGTACCGAGGAATTGAACCCGGGTCTTTGTGCATGCTAGGCAAACACTCTACCACTAGGCCAAACTCCCAGCCCTAGGGCTTTTGTTCTTATTAGAAAGGTGAGACTTTCCCAGCAGCTGATTCAAATGTTCAGTGTTACAATTTAATAGACTCATTGGGAATCTCTTCATTCAAATTCCTTCCTGTAATAGAAATCAGGGCCCAAGTTAGTGATAACCAAAAGACAGGTTATTAAAAGTTCTGGTCAGAATCCCAGTTTCCTATTAAGCTCTCCAATGATCTTTGTATGTCCTTAATATTAAATGTCACTTAGAGCCAGGCACGGTGGCTCACACCTGTAACCTAGCTACTCAGGAGGCTGAGATCTGAGGATCAAGGTTCAAAGCTAGCCTGAGCACAAAAGGACCTGAGACTCTTAACTACAATTAACCTCTAGAAAAAGGGAAGTGGGGCTTGGCTCAAGGGTAGGGCGGTAGCCTTGAGCTGAAGAGCTCAGGGACAGCATCTAGGTTGAGTTCAAGCCCCGTGACCCACACACAAAAAAAAAAGTTATTTAGAAATATGCAGCTAAGTGCTGGTGGCTCATGTCTGTAATCCTAGCTGCTCAGGAGGCTGAGACCTGAGGATCACAGTTTAAGGCCGGCCCAATCAGGAAAGTCTATGAGACACCTATCTCCAGTTAACCACCAGAAAACCGGGAATGGCATTATGACTCAAAATGGTAGAGTGTTAGCTTTGAACAGAAAAAAGCTACGCAAGAGTGCAAGGCTCTGAGTTCAAGTCCCAATACCAGCACACACAAAAAAAGCCAGACAAATCTGGGACATACATTTGCCTTCCCTCTCACCTCAACAAACAGTTTATTAGTTAAGGCTTTCTAAAGAAACAGCAATAGGTTGTAAATTTTTAAGAAGAGGTTTATAATAAGGAATTCATGATGCAATCATGGAGGCTAAAAAGCCCAAACTCCAAAGTGGGCTGAGAGGTTGGAGACCTGCTCGGTCAGGAGACAGAGTTCTTTGTTCTAGTTAGGCCTTGAACTGACTGGTGGCCCACCAAGCATAGAAGGCATGATATGCTCTACTCAAAGTCCACAGAATTAAATGTTAACTTCATCTGGAAAACCCTCACAGAAACACCCAGAACACTGTTTGACTACATGAATGTTTAGCCTCCCTGTGATCCAGCCAGGTTGAGACATAAAATTATCCTTCATATAGAGTCTAGCTAAAAAAGCACAGTCTGCAATAAACCCATCACACTTCAAAGTTGACCCATTAAAAACACTTTTTTTCTTCTTTTTGTCAGTTGTGGGGCTTGAATTCTGGGCCAGGGCACTATCCCTGAGCTCTTCAGCTAAGTCTAGTGCTTTAGCACTTGAGCCACAGAGCCACTTCTGGTTTTCTAGTGGTTAACTGGAGATAAAGAATCTCATGGGCTTTAGTGCCCTGGCTGGCTTTGAACCACAAACCTCAGATCTCAGCCTCTTGAGTAGCTAGGATGACAGGCATGAGCCACGACACCAGACTCCTAAAAACACCTTTCTTTTAGGCACCCAAAGTGACTCTGACCATAACAGAACTACAAATCAAACCTGACTTTGTTACCTGGCATATTGTATATACATTTATTTGTTTATTGGAAATAGGAAAGGGAAGGAAGGAAAACAAGATGACTGGGAGGGAGTGGGAGGAGGGAAATGGGTACAAAAACATGAGAAGGGGTATCAATGTATGAGAAGTAATGCGCCCTCTATCTGGTGAATATAACTGTAATCCCTCTATACATCACAATAAAAAAAGAACTAAAAATCAAAACAACATTGAGTTTCCACTTCTCCAGTTAGAATGGCAGGAAAACTAACAATAACAAAGGCTGGCAGGAATATGGCCAAAAGGGTACCCTGTTACCCTGCTGATGGGAATGTAAGCATATTCAGCCACTCTGGAAAGCAGTATGGAGGTTCCTTAAGAGACCAAACATAGAACCACATTATGATCCAGAAATTCCACTCCTGGGCATTTATCCAATGGGCCACAGACCAGACCACGCTAAAGCCACCAGCACAACCATATTTATTACAGTATTGTTTAACCACATGTTTAACCACAGCCAAGGTATGGAATCAACCTAGATATCTCGCAGTAGACAAATGAGTCAAGAAAATGTGATACAGAAGATAGATAGATAGGCAGACAGATAGACAGACAGACAGATAAACAGAATTCTACTCATCCATCAGAAAAAAATGATATTGTACCACTTGTAAGAAAATGGATAGACTTGGGGGATAAATACTAAGCAAAGTAAGCCAGAGCCAAAGAAACAAAGGCTGCATGATTTCTCTCATTTGTAGTAACTAGAATGTGCCTATAAATCTACAAGTAAACACATTGAATGACAAAAAAAAAACCCATTGGAACATGATAAATTATATAAGATTTGAGTTATTAACATATAGAGGCCAAAAGAGTGGAGGAAAGGACAAAGGCTCAATAGCTATAAGCAGATGATCATATAAAATAATGTTCTATGAAATGAACTCCAAGAAAAGGAAATAAGAGACATTCTTTAGTTGCCATTGTTGCTGTTTTTGTTTTTGAGAGTGTGCTGGAGGGCACATAAAAGGTATAACAAGAATGAGTAAAGGGGCCGGGAGTTTGGCCTAGTGGTTAAAGTGCTTGCCTAGCATGCAAGAAGACCCGGGTTCGATTCCTTGGTACCACATACATAGATAAAAGCCGGAAATGGTGCTGAGGCTCAAGTGGTAGAGTGCTAGCCTTGAGAAAGTCCAAGGACAGCGCTCAGACCCTGAGCTCAAGCCCAAGACTGGCAAAAAAAAAAGAATGAGTAAATACAATAGTGATACTATGTGGAAAATAAGATGGATATCTTATGGGTGGTAACAGGAGGGAAAGACTAAAAGGGAGAGACAGATGGGGTGACATGGTTCAAAATAATTGTACTCAGCTGGGTGTGGTGGCTCACTCTTCTAATCCTAGCTACTCATGAGGCTGAGATTCTGAGACTCAAAGTTCAAAGCCAGCATGGGCACTAAAAAGTCCATGAGACTCCTCTCCAATTAATCACCAGAAAACTGAAAGTGGTGCAGAGGCTCAGGAGGTAGGGCAGTAGTCTTGAGCTGAGAGCTCAGGGACAAGCCCTATGACTGACAAAAAAGAAACAAGTAGTCATTACTTATTACCTGATTCATTTAGCTGTAACCCCTCTTCATATCAACTTTACAATAGCAATTTGTTAAAAAAAAAAAAACACTTTGTTTTTAATGGAAGTCACTATGTTCAGATACTTGGATGGACAGAGTTTCAGTGTTTATATGCTGGAGAAAACACTGGGGAAGAGCCAAGATCCAAGATCCATTTCCAAGATACACCCAGACATACCCTATTTCTCTTCAGGACAATGGTGAAAGTGGACTGAAGAACATAGAAGGGGTTTGTGGCAGATAGAAGTTAACAGCCAGCCTCATTCTGGGACAGCTGATGGAGGAATCCTGTGTGAAGAATGCCAGAAGGAACCTGACAACCTCAGGAAGTCTTTCCCAAGTCAGGATTTTGTGCTCTTAGTTCCACTGGAATAAACATTCCTCATGGCAAATAAGGAGAAAGGAGTGTTGGGCCCCAAAGACTCAAGGCACACAATCACCCAGCTTCCCACAGCAGATTCAACAGGCGAAACTCCTCCCCTGCTCTGCCCAAAATAACTGTGGTGTGACTGACAGGAATGACTGGCATTCCGCTGGACACATTTCAGCCGGGTAAGTGACACCCCAGCATGTACACTCCCAAGGTTTCTTCCAACAAAGATAGAGCCAGGAAGGAAATGTAAAGCCCACCAGAATCTTCCTGTCTAACTACTTTTTTCTGGGTCATGGGGCTTGAACTCTGGAACTAGGCACTGTCCCTGAGCTCTTCAGCTCAAGGCTATCGCCTTACCCCTTGAGCCACAGTCCCACTCCCCATTTTGTTTTCTAGTGATTAATTGGAGATAAGAGTCTCATGGTCTGGGCCGGGAGTTTGGCCTAGTGGTTAAAGTGCTTGCCTAGCATGCACAAAGACCCGGGTTCAATTCCTAGGTACCACATACATAGACAAAAGCTGGAAATGGTGCTGAGGCTCAAGTGGTAGAGTGCTAGCCTTGAGAAAGTCCAAGGACAGTGCTCAGGCCCTGAGCCCAAGCCCAGGACTGGCAAAAAAAAAAAAAAAAAAAAGAGTCTCATGGTCTTTAAAAGTGCCCAGGATGGCTTTGAACCTCGATCCTCAGATCTCAGCCTCCTGAGTAGCTAGGATTACAGGAGTGAGCCACTATGCCCTGCTAAAGTTTCTTTCTTATTTTTTTTTCTTTTGCTGCACTGGGGACTGAACTCAGGGCCTGGGCACTGTCCTTGGGTTTTCTCAAGGTTAGAGCTCTACCACTTGAGCCACAGCACCACTTGTGGCTTTTCTATGTATGTGGTACCAAGGAATTGAACCCTTGTCTTGCTTGCTAGGCAAGCATTCTACCACTAGGGCAAACTCCCAGCCCCTTGCCTGTTTAACTTTTAAACTCCACAGCTAGATTTTTTTTAATACAAAGTAACCATTTGCATATGCTTTTTAAATACCTTCTCAAAAATTACATACCTTGCTTTACTCTTCTTAAAATAACAAACTTATAAGCAAACCTGAGATCCTAGGAAACTAAAATAATGACACATAACTCAGTTTCTTCTTTAAATGACAAGTGGTCAAAAGAGAAAGGGAGGAAAGATATAGAGAAAGGGACGGTGGGGGGGAGGGGAGAAAGGAAACATCCGAAGGGAGGAAAATCTATAGATCAAAAAAGTGATACATGAGCCAACTTCAGTGTATAGCCCTGATATGAATCTCAAACTATGAAACAAGTTTATAAACCAGATTATAGTCAGGTAAGATGGCCCACACCTGTAATCTCAGCACTCAGAAGGCTGAAACAGAAGGATCATGAGTTCTAACCCAATCTGTGTCCAAAAAAAGGTAATTAGGGAATAGGGAGTGCTCATTATTTGCTCATATTTGCTAGTAGTGCTCATATTTGATACTATTTGAACTATCAGTTTTTAAGAGATTATTATTAGGAGTAAGTTTACAAAGAATCCTTTTTTTTTTTCGTTTAGTCAGTCTTCTAGCTTGAACACTGGGCCTGGGCACTGTCCCTGAACTTCTAAGTACTCAAGGCTAGCACTCTATCACTTGTGCCACAGCACCACTTCTAGATTTTTCTAAGTAGTTTATTAAAAATAAAAGCTTCACAGGCTTTCCTGCCTGGGCTGGCTTCACGCTGTGATCCTCAGATCTTAGCTTCTTGAGTAGGGTTATAGGCATGAGCCACTGGCACCAGGCTCTTAGATCTTTAACATATGAAATATTCAAAGGTGAAATGATATGTCAACAGGGCTGAGAGCATGGCCCAGTCGTAGAGTGCTCACCTAACATGCATATGAAGCCCCGAGTTCGATTCCACATACACAGAAAAAGCCAGAAATGCTTTGGCTGTGGCTCAAGTGGTAGAGCACTAGCCTTGAGAAAGCCCAAGAAGAGTGCTCAGGCTCTGAGTTCAAACCCCAGGACTGGAAAAAAATAATAGTAATTCACATCAACACAATCTCAAGACAAAGAGTAATCACAACTGGCCATGTATTGACATCTTTTGAAGCTAGAGAGTGGTGACATGTGTACATTTCTTATAATTATATACTTTTACATTCACTCTAGGAAACTTACTAACAAAAAAAAGGGTTACAATGGAAAACAAATTCTATTTTCTCCTGAAATGGGAGATCCCTTATACTAACTCCCAGCTGAACCTCATAAAATGTCAATGAATTCCATAAAAGGGATAGCCTGCTTCTATTCACCATGTCAAACCAGGAATGCTAACTGTGCTTAATACTGAATAGAGCTCACTGAAACCACGAAGAAGCAGTTCAAAAAAAGAAAAAAAGAAAAGAAATCTAAGTTTAATGCTGTCTGGTATTTTTTTTCCTTTTTATGAGTCATAAGAATAGCTGTTATAGGGGCCAGGAGCATAGCGCAGTGGTAGAGTGCTCACCTAGCATGCACGAATCCCTCAGTTTATTCCTGGGTACCATTCACTTGTACCATTAATTCAGTAATTTGCCACTCGAAACCAAGAGAAATAAATTGAACTAGGGGTCAAAGCTGGGGAAACTGCAAGGGAAATGCTTCAGTCATGGTTAAAAACTGAAGAAATGTTTAAGGGAAGAAAAAAAAACCATAATAATTTGGTAGATAGGAATAGGAAATTGCAGGCATAACACAAGCAGTCAACACTGACCCATCAGGGCACTTCTTGTTCCCATGATGCCCTGGTTCTATGCTCAAAATGGCACTTCTTCCATACCTTACGTTCCTACTCAAAATCCTACCCAGTAGTGAAGTAATACCTTATGCACAATTGGTCATGACCAATCAGACGACTTCCCTCCTCACACACAATCAGGCATGACACTTTCACACTCACGTGCAGAGGTAGAGACCAGTGAGGGACCAGAGTGAACGTGGTGTGGGCCCTCACTGACTGGTCCTGTCCTCGAGTAGAAGGAGAATGAACCAAGCATAAAGGCCACTTCCCTGGGACTTCAATGGACCCTCTCTATGAAGAGCCTTGGCTGTAGATGTCAGCACACTCACGGCTTTACGCAGCACTCCCCCTCCATCTCTTACTCTTTACCTGGAGGAGAAACAAACCCCTGCCCTAGTTGGCTTCATGAGGAGGGAGTCTAACAGAATAAGTACATCAATGTTTGGTCATCTCCAGAATGAAGGGAAATGTAAGGGTATATGTAGAAGGAAGATGTCAAAAAAAAAAAAAAAAAAGGAATCACAAGCCCTCCTGTAACAGAATTACTCTATTATCCAAACGTCAGCATTCTGAATGAAGTATCCTGCTCCGAGAAACCCAGAGCATACCATTGCATTTATTTCTATCACAAAAGAAGCAGCTAAAAGGTCATGGTTTAGCTTAGTTTTTGCAGGGTTGTTTTTTTTTTTCCCCCACTTCAGTCAATGGTAGACAGAACCAGTCAGAGGACATGGCTGCCTTCCATTAAGGAAGTGATGTGTCTGTCTCAAGAGCAAGGATGTAAGTGCCCAGGGCTCATTTATAACTTGAATAACACAGGAAGTCCTCCTCCATCCAGGTCAGTCCCTTAGGTCTCTCTTATCTTCCATTCTGGCATTTCCCAAAGAAATGTGAAGTAAGACCCCAGAAACATGTAGACAGAAGAACAGATTTTTTTTCTTGAGCACAGGTATGGGTTCTCCAAGATGAAGTTCTAAGCCTGCAAAGTCGAACCACTTCCTGAAACCTTATTACTGTGTCTAGCCACTTCCTTCTAATGAGAAGGCCCATTTCAGAGAGGATCCAGAATGCATTGGGAGAAGGAGAAATGAAATTCTCCCACAACTTAACACAAGATTGCTTTGGTTGGGCTGGGAAAGAAGAGAAAATAATGGCAGTAAACCCAAAAGCAAGCAGTGGCACAGAACATAAACATCCACAAGTTCAAACAGTGACAGAGACCCCAATTCAAGGGATCTAGCAGATATACCTGCATCATCCAGTTTGGTGATGTCATGCAGCATTTATTTTGTGTGATGAGTCAGGGAACAGAACTCCAGAAAGAAGAAACATACTACCCACACTACAGCAGACAGGAGCCTCAGTCACTGGCATTCAACTTTGTTCCCATCACTCCCTTGAGGCAGGTTCACTAAGAGAGGTAAGTCACTCCTTATGGATCAATACATAAAATGCTTCATAGGTAATCTTCTGCCCGTAGGAAAAAGAATTTCCATGGGGCTAAAGTCACAAATACATCCCTAACAAATCTTCAGATTGTTAGCAGAGTCATCATACCTGAATGTAATAGTATAAAAATATTCAGGGGGGCCGGGAGTTTGGCCTAGTGGTTAAAGTGCTTGCCTAGCATGCATGAAGACCCGGGTTCGATTCCTCGGTACCACATACATAGAAAAAAGTTGGAAGTGGTGCTGAGGCTCAAGTGGTAGAGCTCTAGCCTTGAGAAAGTCCAAGGACAGTGCTCAGGCCCTGAGCTCAAGCCCAGGACTGGCAAAAAAAAAAAAAAATATTCAGGGGCCGGGAGTTTGGCCTAGTGATAGTGCTTGCCTAGCATGTACAAAGACCCAGGTTCGATTCCTTGGTACCACATACTTAGAAAAAGCCAGAAGTGGTGCTAAGGCTCAAGTGGTAGAGCTCTAGCCTTAAGAAAAATCCAAGGACAGTGCTCAGGCCCTGAGCTTAAGCCCAGGACTGGCAAAAATAAATAAATAAATAAATAAATAAATAAATAAATAAAAATATTCAGATCAAGACAGAGATTTTAAGAGTAACATGGCTCTCACTATGACAAGAAGATGAAGGTTACATCATATTAAAAAAAAAAAGGCGGGGCACAGTGGCTCACACCTGTAATCCTAGCTACTCAAGATGCTGAGATCTGAGGATCGTGGTTTAAAGCCGGTTCAGTGTGCACGTGGGTGCACATGTGCAGACATATATACACACAAAGTATACTACACAAAACCCAGCCCACTCAACATAATCCATTACAGTAAGTTCAATGCCCATCATCCTTTTGCTCTTGTCTAGTAGCTTTGCACTTCCTGTGTGAGGGTGTATGGCAATAGAAAAGTTTACTGAAGAGACTAGATCGGCAGATAATAAGGAAGCTCACTTTTAATTTCTATTGAAATGTTATGTAAAGGACTCCCCATTTTCCAGATGAGAAAAATAGGGATCAAAGAACTCATAAATGTAGCCAGTTGGTGGAAAACTAAGTCTGGCATTATTTCTCTTTATTCTTATTAGGCTGGAAACCCCAGAGTCTCCTCTGACCCGTCCCTCACCATTTTCATGACCCGTCCCTCACCACTTTCAATCAAACCAGCTCCCGGTTCCTTTGACAGTTCTCTTTTTTCTCTTCCTCCCCTCTGTCATGGCACTAGCTACAGGCACCTACATGTCAAGCAGCTTTGGGAGTTAGTGCTCCACCTTAGCTCCTGCTCACAGACTCCAAAAGACAGCTGATCTCAGGGCAGATTGCCATCCCTTAGCCATGTAGCCTGAGGCTCTTGACCTCCACATCACCCCAGACACAAAGGGGCTGCTCTCCCCACACCCGGTGCTGTCTTCCCTCAAGAAACATGGCATCTCTTCTTGACACACTCTGGGGCCATGCCACTGGTGAGAATCAGACTCTTAACTGGCAACCTTAAACAGGTTGTTCAAGTTCACTCTTTCTACCCCTTCTTTCCTTCCTTCCCTTCCTTTCCCTTCTCTCTCATCTCTCTCTCTCCTCCCTCCATCTCTTCCTCTCTCTTCTTCTTCTCTTCCTTCTTCTGGCTCTCCCCTCCTCCCTCTCTCCTCCCCTCCCTTCTTCCTTATTTTTTCTTTCATACACACTAGGAGGGCTCTCACTACCACTCAAGGGGGATATTCCATCCCCACTCAAGCTTGCATTGAGCCTATGTCTTTCATCTGAAAAATGGAAAGAACTGAACCATACAGGGTTAAGTGTTAGGGTTAATTTTTTTAAATTTCATTTTGGACTCTTGATGGTGCTATTCCTCATCATACTCAACTGGGTAATTGTTTTTAGATATTATACACTGCTAATAACACATCTCATTACTGGCTCCCTCCTCTCTCCCATCCCATCATTTCTCAACTCTAAGTTAGCCACTTGGTGGTTCAGACTCTTAAGTATTTCTTGAAATGGAGAAAACAGTGTCACTATTTCTCTCCCCTTGCCTCAAAAGGAAAAATGAAGCAAACAAGGAAATCTAGTGATCTGGCAAGATCACATCAGGTAAGGCAAAGCCTCACAAACAACCTGGCTGACCTAACCAGAGCCAATCACCTGTCAGCACCAGGAGTCAAGCACAGCACGCTTAATTATCCAGCTAAAGAGGTGGCTGTGACAGAAAGTGGCAATTAGCCTCAAACGTTAGACAGAACATTCTCAAAACAGAATTCTGCAACCCTTGGTCAAGGGTCAGCACCTCTTGCATATCCAGTGATTCTGTTGGGGTTCATCCTCCAGGCTTTTAACACTTGATTCACTTGGGCAAAGAACAGAGAGGGCCCAGGACCATTTGTATCTGTAGTGGGAATTGTTCCTCACTGCCCTGCCAAGTTATCTGCTCTTCTTCTATTCAAGGAAATACAGGACTAGCAATAACAGAAACTAAATGATGAATGAGAAGAGACCAGCACTTGACCTTTTCAAAGTAATTATGAGACTAATGTAGTTGCTGGGGGAGAGGAAAGGCAGACAGCACCATGAAACACAGGAAGACATTTATAGTGAGCATTGAGACATTTATTCAGACTAAAGTTGATTCTCTGGCAGCTTTTGTCTTTTTTTTTTTAACTATAACTCAAAAGGTATAGATTTCCTGATTTCTTGCCTAACATCACCATAGATACCCTTAAGGGTCCAGAATGAAGCAATGACAGAAGAGATACTGGTGATGATACACAAATGTTTTACATCTGACATTAATGTTAACGTTAAGATCACTGATAATAAGAAAAGAAGCAAACGTACACACTTAAGGATGTTTGTAAGGACAGATGCCAACAGAACCACTAATTGAACCAACAAACCCAAGAACCCAATAAGGATAGTGGGAAACAGAAATAAAGGATTCCCACAGTACCTGCTCTAAACTAATTCTGGCTGGGCCACAGTTTTGTTAAATTTAATTGACAGTTACTTAAAAAAATATTTCTTTAAGTCTATTTTCATAGTTTCTTATTTCTAGTATGAACTGGTTTTGGATTAAAACAAATCTGGCATGTGCATACCTAGAAAAGACAAAGATCTCAAAGTACAGGTGTGATTCAAGTGGTAGAGCAAAAAAATAAATAAATAAAAAATAAAAAAAAGCCAGGCCCTCAGTTCAAATTCCAGAACCAGCATACAAAAACAATTTTTTAAAGGGGGGAAAGTTCATATGTCAAGCTGAGATAAGCCAGATATTGGCTTGTAAATGATATATCTGAGAAGAGACTATCACTCAAGCCAGGCAAGGGTGTCTCATTACCTGTAATCCTAGCTCTTCATGAGGCTGAGATCTGAGGATCTAAATTTGAAGACAGCACAGGCAGAAAACTCAATTACCCAACAAGAGTAACAAAAAGAGATAGATTCCATCTTATGACGGGTGACTGCCTCTTCAGTCCAAAGAGAAGGAGCAGCAGCTAGCCCACAGTTTGCCCTTCCCCAACCATCTATGAGACAATCCAAAGCTACACCCACTTTCACAGAGCTGACTGATCCAAGATAAGACAATTACATTCCTAATTCACTCAGCCTTTCTCCATTTAATTTTCACCTATCCCTGCATCAGGAAATCCCTGTCATTTTTCTCAGATGTCCCACAAAAAGTTTTGTCCTAGAAGATTTCACAAGGGAGGGGGCGGGGTAACGAAGCAAGTGGCCCCACCCACAGTATCTAAACTCATTAAACACAAAACCCATTCAGTGCTGGTGCAGTGACAGCTCAGGAAACTCAGCAACAGTGAGAGCTGCTCTGACCTATTTCCCCGGGATGTTTAATTCTTCAGCAGTCACATGAGCTAACTAAGAAAATCATTACCCCCTCTTTTGATCTTGCTTCTATAAGAGGAACAAGTTGTTGACATGAAAATGTGTCTGCATTTTATTCCTGACCAAACTCATCGTTCACTCGTTTCTACAAGTCTACCATATGTCACATGTTCTAGGATTAGTAAAGGCCCTGTCCTTTGACGTGGAGAGCTGAGTCAAGTTTGTCATTAAAAAAAAAAAAATGGAATTCCAGGTATTATGGGCAAAAGATTAGAGAAGTGAAGGTGGCCTGGTATGGTCACAACAGAAGAGGTGAGGCTTGGCCTGGAGAACAGAACAGAAAGGATTTCAGATAGGCTGGAAGAAATGAAGAAAATTCTGCCAGGCAGAGGTGGCTCACACCTATCATCCTAGCTATTTAGGAGGCTGAGATCTGAGGATCAGTTCCACGGTAGCCCAGTAAGGAAAGTCCATGAGACTCTGATCTCCACTCAACTACCAAAAAGCTGAAAGGAGAGAGTGTGGTTCAAGTGGTACAGCATCCGCCATAAGCAAAAAACTAAGGGCCAAGTTCAAGCCCCAGTACTGCCCCCCACACACACATAATAATAATAAGGGGCTGGGAATAATGGCCTAGCACTAGAGTGTTTACCTAGCATGCACAAAGCCCAGGGTTCGATTCCTCAGTACCACATACACAGAAAAAGCGGGAAGTGGTGCTGTGGCTCAAGGGGTAGAGTGCTAGCCTTCAGAAAGCCCAAGGACAATGCCAGGCCCACGACTGGCAAATAATAATAATACAGTATCATGAGGATAAAACCAATTTTAAGCAGGAAATTTAAAGATATTTCTGTAAAGGCCAGTAAAGGAATGTCCAACAGGCATGTGGCCCAACCTGAGTAACACAGGCTGAAGAATATCTGTCCCATCTTGGAATGGGACCTGTTTGCTGCAAGGGTGGGTAGATAACTTAGGGTGACTCAGGTCCTATGAAGACAGAAATAGGACAGGACTGTCAGAATTGTAAATACCAAAATCAGGAGTTACCTTTGCAAATGATATTAACATCAAACCCAATCCTATTCAGAAGCCTGTTCAGTGACTCATCTCTGTAATCCTAACTACTCAAGAGGCTGAAAGCTGGGGGTCCTGAAAAAGTCAAGGGAAAAAGTCAAGCAAGACTGAGAGTCCCTGAGTTCAAGCCCCAATACTGGGAAAGTAGGAGAGAGCAAGGAAGGAAAGAAAAGGAGAAGGGGGGGCGGGGAAAGACTCAAATGACAGTAGCGCCGTTTGTGGATCCAACTTTTTATTTCATTTTTTCCACATGAGCAGATGAGCTCTTTTTCTTTGCTTTAGTCAATCCTTTGTGTAAGCAAGCTCTTCCTTTGTTTTCCCTTTCAGTCAACTTGTAGATTCTGTAGAAATCTCAAGCACTTTGGAGCCAGGAGAGAAGAGAAACTGTGCTGTGAATCCAACAGCCTTAGTCACTGGGCCTCCCTAGAGGTCACCTTTCACCCTCCCCCACCTCCCCACTCCACCCCCAGCCATCCTGCTGCATCTGCAGGGTTTTCTCATTTCTACCCAATTACTCTTGAAATCTGTGGTTTTCAAAACCCAGCTTGTTTTCCTTTTACAGAAAGCTTCTCATTTATGGTCTTGCTTCAATTTCATATCATCTTAGTCTCTCTTAGGCCAGGCTGAATTTGAGATAGGAACTTTCTGAGACAATCCCATCTCCAACACATACACACACACACAAAAGAGGCCAACTAGAGAAGCCCTTCCTCATTTCACTATCCTCATGTTCTCTGCCTGGGTAAACTCACTCTAGGGATGAATCATTTCATCCTCGGCAAGCCAGTGGAAACATTCCTTCACCATCAATCCATGTATACAGTATGGGCTCCATAGTACCTTTCCTAACTAAGCACTATGGTGCACCCACCTGGCTTACACAAGAAACATTTATAAAAGGTTCATAGGCTCTGAAAATGTGTAGTATATAACAGGGCACTATGGTGCACACCTGTAGTTCTAGCTAACCAGAAGACTGAGATCTGAGGATTGCAGTTCAAAGCCAGCCCAGCAAGAAACTTGGTGACACTCTTATGTCCAATTAACCAGCAACAAGCTAGAAATGGAGATGTGGTTCAAATGGTAGAGTGCTAACCCTGAATGAAAAAGCTAAAGGATAGTGCCCAGGCCCTGAATTCAAACCATAGTCACACACACGTTCTGTACATAGGGTCATAATGCTATGTTTCCTTAAAAGAAGGAAGTAAACACTTAGGAGACAAGTGGGAGGGCAACTGGGTTCTGTTACTGTCTCACTTGGGCAGTTTTCAGTCACCCACTCATCCATCACAGATCTTATAGTCCATTAACCCTATCCTGAAGCTGGGATATGAAGATCATAGTTCAAAGCCAGCCCAGGAAGACAAATCCCAAAGACTTTTATCTCCAATCAACCCAGCAAAAAGCTGGAGATTGAGGTGTGACTGAAGTGGTAGAGCTCCAGCCTTGACCAAAAAAAGCTAAGCAAAACTCAGGAGGCCCTGAGTTCAAACCCTACTACCAGTATGAAGGACCATTATCCGTCATTATCCAACCTCATCTACCACACCTGGGATCGTAGGAGGATACCCTCGGAAGACACGATTATGCACCCCAGTCACCCCACAGAGGAGCAAGTAAGCCTGCGGTGGGCAGGGGTCCAACACCGCCCAGCTGAACGAAGTCTAGTGTTCACAGACCCTAGGGCTAGGTAAGTCCCTGGTAGCAGGGTGGGGATAAGAAAATGGAAGATCGTGGAAAGCCCCAGAGGAAGTGGTCACCTCACTGGAGGCCTGTCCCCACCCCCGCACGCTGGCCATGAGAAGGCACTGGGCACCCCGTGTCATGGGTGGGTCTCGAACCGCGCGCCTCACTCGATGCCACAGTGCCGCTCCCTCCCGCTGTCCCCCCAGCGCCGTGAGGCACCGTGGCGATAACTCCGCTGGGGCTCCAGGGCTACGAGTCGCCACCTCGCCCTCCACCCACCGTCATCACTGTGCCACTTGCCCAATCTGATCCCAGCCCCAAACGCTCGTCCGAGTCGGGGAGAAAGGACGCCAAGATTTGCTCGCACGGATCTAGGATGCTCCGCGCCCCTGTCAAACCCCGCGCCCTACGCGCCCGGAGCGGGCAGAGAAGCACAGCCGTCCCGGCCGCACACAAAGCCCGCCGCCTGTCCCCGGCCCTCCGAGCCCCTCCCCGGGCCTCGTTCCTTCCGAGGGTCTCGGATGCCCCCTTCGGTGGTCGCCGGGACGGTCGTACGCGCCCGCTCGGCACAGCGCTGGCCATCCCCGCCCTTCTCGAGACCCCGGAGGGAGCTCGGCCCGGACTCCAGGGGCGCGCGGCAGCCCGTGCGCCCGGGACCCCGCACCTGCGGGCGGCGGGTAACGGTCCCACCTCTGGGCACAGCCGCGCCCCGGCCCGCGGCGCACCCCGCCGACCCCGCCGCCAGAGCGGGGATCCCGGCAGCCCCGCCCGCGGCCACGCCGCAGCCGCGCCCCTACCTGCGATGGCCCGGCGCGGCGCACAGCGGGGCCCCCGGGCGCCCGGCCGAGCCTCGCCGCGCCGCGCGTCCGCCCCGTGCGGCCGCGCCGGCTGGCACTGAACTGCGGCCTGGCGGGCTGCCCGGCCGGCACCTCGCCGGGGCTTCCTGTGGAGCCGGACAAAGGACATTTCCTGGGAGGAGCGGTGGATGTTCCCAGCATGCCTCGATTTGTAGTTCCCGGGGACTTCCTGCCACCGCGGCGGGACCGGGACCCCCGGGTCCCTGCCTGGGGCGGCGTGGGGGCCCAGCCCGCGGCCACGCGGTGGGAACGGGAGGCTCGGCGGCACCGGGGCTGCCCTGCCATCGGAGATCGGGAAGCGCGGTTCCTGAGAGAGGAGTGTATGTGTGTGGTGTGTGCATGTGGTGCGTGGTGTGTGTGTGTGTATGTGTGTGTGTGTGTGCGCGCGCGTGTGCATTCCTGGGGCTGGAACTCATGCCCTGGGCCTGTCCCTGAGCTTTGTGGTGTGTGTGTGTGGTGTGTGCATGTGGTGCGTGGTGTGTGTGTGTGTGTGTGTGCGCGTGTGCATTCCTGGGGCTTGAACTCATGCCCTGGGCCTGTCCCTGAGCTTTGTGGTGTGTGTGTGTGTGGTGTGTGCGCGCGCGCGCGTGTGCATTCCTGGGGCTTGAACTCATGCCCTGGGCCTGTCCCTGAGCTTTTTGGCCCAAGGCTTCCTCTCTATTACTTGGGTCACACTTCCAATTATAGTAGTTTGGGTGGTTAATTGGAGATAAAAGTCTCACTCTTGAACCTTGAATCCCAGATCTTGGTAGCTAGGATTACAGGAGACCCAGAGCCCAGTTTTGTGGGGGTTGTTGTTGTTGTTTTTCATATTTTAGGGAGACTTTCTTTTTCTTTTCACCGGAGTCCTGGTGGCAGAGGAAGATTAAAGAATTGGACTGTTCACCAGGAATTCAGGTTCCTTAAGACTTCTCAGTTCTAAAAACCAAACGGCATTGAACCAAAGGGCGGCGTTGACGATTTCCATACCTGGTTACATGCTTCCCTCCCAAGTTGGCCTCGCTCCAGGCATCTTTTCAAGTGAAGCAGTTACATTAAGAGATAGAAAATCATCTGATCACATAAAATAATATTTATTGAAATATTTATTCCAGGAAATGGAAACAAGAGGGCTTCCCCCCCCTTGTTTTTGTCTTATTTATTGGTTTATCTGTCTTTGAGAGGGGAAGGGGAGGACCACAGGAATGGAAGGACAAAGGGTGAGCAAATACAGCAGTGGTACTCACTAGATACTATGTTGAAAATGAACTACAATTTATGGGTGGTGGCAGGAGGTAAAAAACTAGGAGGGAGCAAGGGAAGGTGACATTGCTCAAAAAGAAATGTACTCTTTTTCTAACCTATGAGACTGTAACCTCTCTGTTCATCACCCTTTACAGTATCCGTAAAAAAAAATTAAATTTTTTAATCAATAGTCAGATGCCAGTGGCTCACACTTGTATTCAGGAGGCTTAGATCTGATCGGAGAATCGCAGAAGCCAGTCCTGGCAGGAAAGTCCACCCAGGAGGCTTTTACCACCAGTTAACCAGCAAAAAGTTGTACATGAAGATGTGACTCAAGGATGGAGAGCCAGCCAGCCTTGAGTAAAAAAGCTAAGAAACAGCACCCAGCCCCAGGACCAGCATGCACCCTGGAGTACACACACACACACACACACACACACACACACACACACTATCCACTATTGCTCTTAACCCTTTCTGTTCCCTAAAGGGGTGGGTGTGAGGGAAGAGAGAATGCAGACAGTAGAAGCACACTTAATGTGTGGAATTGGTTGTGAAGGGGTGGGTAACTGGGTAACTGGGAAGGGAATAGAATCACAGACAAGTTTTCTTTTTGTTTAAGATGAGAGATTTGGGGACATTCAAATGCCCACAGGGGAAATCTGGCAGAAAGACTGCTGGTAAAGACAGGAAGGACCAGAGATTAGAAATCCATAAAATACTTGTTGAATTAACGAATTCCTGCCTTGGGGCTTGGTTGGCCTAGTAGATTGACTGCACATTAGCAGCTGAGATAAATGGCATTCCTTTCTCCCTAGTCCTTCACCTGCCCCCCCCCCTTGTCCTCAGGGAAGATAATAGAGAAGGGGTAGAGAAGCTTCCTGGATCTAACTGTTACTTTAAAGAGTACACGGAAAGTTCAGAGCAGTCTGAACTTCCACACCTGGGCATTGTTTTCTCTCTAATTGGCTTACGATACAGTGGGGATGATTTCCTTATGACATTTCCATACATATTTACAATGTGCTCTTAACCACTCTCACCCCCTCTGCCACTCTTCTCCTTTCCTCCTTCCCAAAACAACTTCCATTTTTCATGGTTCTGTCTTCATGGTTGTAAGCAATCTGCTTGGATCTATTCATCCATTCTCTTTCATCCTCCTTACTCACTTAACTCCTTTCCTCTCCTGCCCCCCCCCCGCCCCCCAGAGCCTATTTCTTTTTCCCTACCTCCTCTTAATTTTATTTTTTAATTAAACAAATATTTTGTCCTTGCCCCTCCTTCTCTTTCTCCTTTTTGTTCAGCCCATTTGAAATAAGATAGCTAACTATTCTCAATCTTCACCTTTCCAGAAGGAGTTGAACCTGAAGGGATTTGACAACTTGTTGGGTTTTGGGTTTTGTTTTTTTTTTTTAATGCTTGATGTGCCTTTGATCATATCAACTAATATTCATCTAAATGAATTTCAGGAAGAGGAGCTGCAGAAAATGGAATGAAGTTTATTTTCTTTGTAGTTGTTTTCTTTTGGGCTTATTTGTTTGTCTTTGAGAGGGTAAGGGGGATCACAGAAATGGAAGGACAAAAAGTGAACAAATGCAGCATTACTAATCACTAGACACTCTGCTGAGAAAGAAAAAACTAGGAGAGAGTGAAAGAAGGGATGATATTGTCCGAAAAAAAAAATGTACTCTTTACCTGACTTTCATAACTGTAACCCATCACCTTTATAATAAAAAATAAAAATAAAATGTTTAATAACGACAGGGAGTTTGGCCTAGTGGTAGAGTGCTTGCCTAGCATGCACGAAGACCCAGGTTCGATTCCTTGGTACCACATGTATTGAAAAAAAATGTTTAATAAAATAGTTCTAGGTTTATTATAACTATGTCAGCATTACTAACATAATTGCCAATTAAAATTAGTTATCTAATTAGTAATGATTTTAATATTAACATTATTAATATATTTAATATTATTGGTGACATATTTGAAATTATTTTAGATGGGACAGAAGTAGGATTTATTAGTATTTTTTTTTGCCAGTCCTGGGACTTGAACTCAGGGCCTGAGCACTGTCCCTGATCTTGTTTTGCTCAAGGCTAGCACTCCACCACTGAGCCACAGCACCACCTCTGGCTTTTTCTTAAAGAGGGAGTAGCCTGGTGGCAGCCCTCACTCACCTGGAACCACTGTCCTAGGACTACTGTCCAGGGACCAGGATTGGGGATATAGTTGGCAACCTACCATATGTTCAAATTAATCCACATTGACTATGGTAAAATCCAGCTTATTTGAGATGTGGACCTACTAGTAGTCATGGAACTTGAACGAGACTCCAGTAGGTTCCCAATAACATGCTCTTATTCTGCTCCTTGATCTTTTATTTTTTCAAATTGTTTATTAAGTAGTTGTACAAAAGGGTTACAATTCCATAAATCAGGTTATGAGAGCAATGCTTCTTGATGGATGTCACCTCTTCCATCATCCTCTTGGTGTCTAGTTCCTAGTCCATGACTTATAAAGTGATTTTCATTCTCTGACAACCTATGGCTAAACTACAAATCAGATCAAACCCACAGAGTCATTGTAAACTGGTAGGGGGGAAATAGAGAAAAACTCACATGAAAGCAAATGAGAGGGTAAAGAAATGATCATGGAAACCACCCTCCAAAAAACAATTAGCATTCTGCTAATTAAAAAGGGCAAGAGGGCCAGGAGTTTGGCCTAGTGGCAGAGTGCTTGCCTAGAATGAATGAAGACCTGGGTTTGTTTCCTAGGTACCATACACATAGAAAAAGCCAGAAATGGTGCTATGGCTCAAGTGGTAGAGCTCTAGCCTTGAGAAAGCCCAAGGACAGCACCCAGGCCCTGAGTTCAAGGCCCAAGACAGGCAAAAAGAGAGAGATAAAGAGAATTACTGACCCCAAAGGCCAATCTGCCTTCAATTTTAGGATTAGGAAAGATTTTTAGTCTCTTTCTCCTGACAATGATTGTGATGGAAATGGGCACAGTCGCCACCTTTCTTAAACCTGAATTTCTTAGGCCTCTGTCCTGTTTCAGAAGTATGGGACTCATGTATATTGTACAGCTTGATCTTTTTAAGGAAGGGCCCAGGGCTTATTTACCAATCTTAGCTTGCTGGTGGTCATTATGGCCTCTGCCAGGACAATTTGAAATAATCATCTAGGATGAGGAGAAATGACCGATTTGGGTTTTTTTTGGAGGGGGGGGTTATGTGGTACTAGGGTTTGAGCTTAGAGTTTCATGCTTGCTGGGTTGGCACTCTATCACTTACTGTGCCTCCAGCCCATGGTCTAGCTTCTTGACTATCCTAGTAAACATTCTTTCAATTAGGATGACCTTTTTAGAACTGAGATCTCTTCCATTCAAACGTGTCCCACTTTGGGTAATGAATTATATAGGCTCTCTGAACATGTTGTAAGGGCCAGCCTTCGTATGGAGCCATCACTGACAAAGGAAGAGAAGATAAAGAAAGAGAAATGTGTTTGAGCTCTTCAATTCAGTCATTCTTAATCTTTTCCTGTCCTTTTTTTAGTCTTGTGAATCATTAAATTCCCTTCCTCTGCCATTTTGTTTATCTAATTTGGATTGGATTTCTGCTCATTTCCACAAATCATTCTGAGTAAGCTCAAAGAATTTGAATGTTTTTAAAACATTTTCCTTAGTGAAATGACTCAAGAAAGAAGAAAGGAGAACAAGACAGGGCCTGGAGTAGACTTAAAGGGGTAAAAGCCAAGAGTCCTTTTCCCTGATATGAGTGGCCCTTTCCTTGGCCAGCTCTAGTTCCATGATCTACCACTGGAGGGCGACAGCTGTGCAGCAAACCAACCAACCAATTATTGTTCTTGGATTTCAATACTATAGCCCTGGGGATTTGACCTAGTATTCACACTTGCAGGCCATGGCTCTCTCCAGGAACACTTAGTCCTTTCATAAAATATGAACCAGAGGCCAAGAAAAGTGTTTGGCAAAGAAAAACAAAGAGTGTTTTAAGTCAGGATTTTCCTATTAATCTATTATTTATTTATTTTTGGCCAGTCCTGGGCCTTGAACTCAGGGCCTGAGAAATGTGCCTGGGCTTTCTCAAGGCTACAGCTCTACCACTTGAGCCACAGCACCACTTCCAGCTTTTTTTTTTTTTTTTTTTTTGCCAGTCCTGGGCTTGAGCTCAGGGCCTGAGCACTGTCCTTGGACTTTCTCAAGGCTAGAGCTCTACGACTTGAGCCTCAGCACCACTTCCGGCTTTTTTCTATGTGTGTGGTACCGAGGAATCAAACCCGGGTCTTCATGCATGCTAGGCAAGCACTTTAACCACTAGGCCAAACTCCCGGCCCTGCAGCTTTTTTTTTTTTTCTATGTATGTGGTACATACATAGAAATCGAACCCGGGTCTTTGTGCATGCTAGACTAGCACTCTACCACTAGGCCAAACTCTGGGCCAATTTTCCTAACAATTTAATCTCTTTGCTTCACAGCCACCATTGTCTGGTTTGCAAAACTCTTTTCACATGAGTTATCTCATTTGAACATCAAATGGCCACAGGAGGGGAAGGTGTCTTCATCAGACAAATGGCATATGAATGATTGCAAATTAAGAAACAAACTAAAGGCAGGCTTAGTATATCAAGCATCAATTCATGGATGCACCAGAACTTGCTGAGAACTAATGGGAGATCCAATGCCACTGCTTTCTGGTTTCCACCAGCACTTGCAGTAGGAGCCACGAAACATCACTTGGCTTCTATCCTGGGATAGAAGTGTGGAAAGACTCCTGGGGCTGAATGAATTTGTAATCTTTGAGATTTTTCTGAGATAGATATTTGCTTATGACACCCACTGTTTCGACTTGGACACGTGTGTGTGAATTTCATGTCTCAGTTGCCTTGCCTAGTGCTTTCCCACTGCCTGCCCACCCCTGGCCCTTTGGGACAGTGGAGAATGTAGCCCTTCCCTTTCTGTTCCACAAGACCAAAATAACTACCCACTGGCCACCAACTCTGCTGCAATGGAAAATTTTCAAAGTGGACAAGAACCCAGAACAGACACATAGCTTGGCTTTCCCTGGCATGCAGCCCACCCCTGGCACCCTGGCTCCAGGTCTCCATCACCTCAGAAAGCCTTTTCCTGGACAGAGAGCCTCGAAGCCGTCATACCTGAGTTTTGCCTGGCTTCACTTCCTTATCTCAACCAAAAGTTCTTTCTAGTCCATGACTTAGATTTTATTAATTCAACTATTTCTCAAATTTTGTTCTCCTCCTCTACTCCAGGAGTTGCTATACGAATTGTTTCTCTGGCTACTTCCAAAGCTACTTTCTCACCTATTATCCAGAACTCTTTAGTCATGGATTTACTCATTAGCACTTGGGTTATTCATGACGCATATCTAGGTCCACCAGGCCCAGGCCATGGGAAACCCTGTCTTGGATGGTGATGTCTTATGTGCTTAGAGCATCTCAGAACCATTTTCATACTTGTTACTTTCTTCCCTTGAGGTATTTATTGGTGGCCATGGTTGAATAGCGAGTTGAAACCAATCTAACCATCGTATTGTTAGAAATGGGGGGGGGATGGGGAAGGGGGTAAGAGGGGGTGTTTTGCTTTTATTTGTTTGTTTATACAGCTAATTTGAGATATGAGTCTCACGGACTTTCCTGTCCAGGCTGGCTTTGAAACATGATTCTCAGCTCTCAGCTTCCTAAGTAGCTAGGATTACATATGTGCGCCATCAGTGTCCTGCCATTGTTAGAACCAGTTTAGCTACTTCAAAAGGTCAACTGGAAAAGGATGTGGCCAATAAATGTACTCCTCAAAACTCAATGAGAGCCATACAGATGATCATATAAAATAATATTCTATTGATCAATTCCAAGAAAAGGAAACAAGACACATTATTTTGCCAGTCCTGGGGCTTGAACTCGGCCTGAGCACTATTCTTAGGCTTTCTCAAGGCTAGCAGTCTACAAACATAAGCCACAGCACCACTTCCAGCTTTTTCTGTGTATATGGTACCAAGGATTCAAACTCAGTGTTCGTGCATGCTAGGCAAGCACTCTACCACTAGGCCAAACTCCTGGCCCAAGAGACACTTTTTTTTTCCCCCAGTCCTGGGCTTTGAACTCAGGGCCTGAGCACTGTCCTTGGGCTTTCTAAAGGCTAGAGCTCTACCACTTGAGCCACAGTACCATTTCTGGCTTTTTTCTATGTATGTGGTACCAAGCAATTGAACCCAGGTCCTGGTGCATGCTAGGCAAGCACTCAATCAGTAGGCAAATTTCCAGCCTAGACACTTTTTAATTGCCATTGTTGTTGTTTTGTTTGTTTGTTTTCCCTTTTGTTATGTTTGTTAATTTGTTTGTATTTGGGAGGGTAGGGAAAGGCACATAAAATGCAGAACTAGGATGAACAAATAGAACAGTGGTGCTCACTAGACATTGTGGGAAATGAACTAGATATCTTGTGGGTGGGGATGGGAGAAAAAAAACTGGTAGAGAGGGATAGCAGGGGAGCCATGGTTCAAAATAACTGTACATGCTGAGTGCTGGGAGTTTGACCTAGTGGTAGAGTGCTTGCCTAGAATGCACAAAGGCCTGGGTTCGATTATTCAGTACCACATTCATAGAAAAAAGCCAGAAGTGGTGCTGTGGTTCAAGTGGTAGAGTGCTAGCCTTGAGAAAACCCAAGGACAGTGTCCAGGCCGTGAGCTTAAGCCCAGAACTGGCAAAAAAAGAAAAGAAAAGAAAAGAAACTGTACATGCCAAGTGCCAATGCTTCATGCCTGTAATCCTAGCTACTCAAAAGGCTGAGATCTGAGGATCATGATTCAAAGCCAGCCTAGGCACGAAAGTCCATGAGACTCTTATCTCTCATTAACCACCAGCAAACCAGAAGTGGTATAGTGGCTCAAAGAAGTAGAGCACTAGCTTTGCACTGAAGAGCTCAGGGACAGCTCCCAGGCCTAGAGTTCAAGCCCTCTGTCTAACTGAAAAAAAAAAAAAATATATATATATATATAATAATTGTACTCACTATCTGATTCATGTAACTGTGACCCTCATGTAAATGTGACCTTTATTTTTTTATCTTTATTGTTATTGAGGAGTATAATAAAAATAAATAAATAAGAATACTATGGAGTTATTATATTATTTCAAGATTTGTTTTGTTTTTGAAGGGGAATAAAAAGAATGTAAAGCCATGGGAGGAGGTGGGCAATTAATGAGGATTATTTTTTCTAGCTTTATCTGCTGATAGGTAGCTTTCCTTCATGTAAAAACGTTAGAAAAGGCCAGGCACAGATGGCTCACGCTTGTAATCCTAGCCACTCAAGAAGCCGAGATTTGAGGACTGATTGTCTGTCTATGCCAGCCTACACAGGAAAATCCCGGAGACTCTTATCTCCAATAAATCACCAAAACCTGGAAGTGAAGCTGTGGCTTAAGTGGTAGAGCACTAGCATTGAGTACAAAAGCTTAGAGATAGTGCCCAGGACTAGTGCACACACACACACACACACACACACACACACACACGCATGCATGCACACACATAAAGTTTTTTTAAAAAAACAAACAAACAGAATAAGAATTTATCCCAAGCTGCAGACAGTGAATCTAGGGCCCTAGCTACTGTTAATAGTGCAGACCATTTCAAAAAAATATAGTTTCCAAGAATCTTTTTGAAAACTGGCTGACCAAAAGCAAATGGAAAATAATATATATAGACACTGTAAAGCTTGGACTCAGCTAATCATGTTGTATTAACATCAGGATCGCAATACAAATAGTTCCTCTATTTGCTTGTCTCAACCCCATTCATCATCCTGAGAACATGCAGTTTTGGGGGTTTTTTGTTTGTTTGTTTGTTTGTTTTGCCAGTCCTGGGCTTGAGCTCAGGGCCTGAGCACTGTCCTTGGACTTTCTCAAGGCTAGAGCTCTACCAGTTGAGCCTCAGCACCACTTCTGGCTTTTTTTCTATGTATGTGGTACCGAGGAATCGAACCCGGGTCTTTGTGCATGCTAGGCAAGCACTTTAAACACTAGGCCAAACTCCGGGCCCCAGAACACGCAGTTTTTAAATCTCAAAACTCAAGAACGCCCTGGCATAGGAGTCATCTGAGACAGTATACAGAAGAAAGACAAGGTGGGGGTGGGAAGAGGGCTACCTTTGGCCTCAAGGTAACTGTGGAATAAAACATCTATTTTTGCTAGAGTTTGTCCAAGACACACTCAGATATTGCATAAGCAGATCTGGATATCTGACCGTTTCTTCACTCAATCTCCAGCATGTCTGCTGTTAAGATAGCCAGGGCTTTGGGAAGATGATTGACCTTGAGCCAAACTCTGGCTCAGGCATCATTATGACTTTGGGCTATGCAATCTCTCAGTATTCAGACTCGGTCATCATAATCCCCATCTCACATAGTTGTAGTGTGGGATAAGGAAACATTTTTGTTTGTTTGTTTGATTATTGCTAGTCCTGGGGTTTCAACTCAGGGCCTGGGCACTGTCCTTGAGCTTTCTCAAGGCAATATCTCTACTACTTGAGCCACAACACCACTTGCTGTTTTTTCTGTTATATGTGGTACCAAGGAACTGAACCCAGGGCTTCATGCATGCTAGGCAAGCACTCTACCACTAGGCCATGCTCCCAGCTACCAAATCTTTTATTAATGAGCCTGATTGTAAGTATTTTATCCTGTACAAGTCATACAGGCTCTGCCACTGTATCTTGGGATCACATAAACAATAACTAAATAAACAAGAGTATGTTGCAATACAACTTTATTGACAAAAAATAATCAATTGGCTGAATTTAGCCTTGGATCCACAGTTTGCTAACTAACTTATGTTAGAGACAATTAAGTGAAATAATATCTGTACAACTGTAGACTTTATGTAGCTATTCCAAACTGAGACAATTTCTTTGGTTTCTGTTATTGGCTTGTGTGCTTCTGTCCTGATTATCTCATTCTGTTGTGCGTGATAATGCGTATATTCCTTACCAGTTTCTTCTGTTGTCCTGGCCATAATATGGTTCCATATATGAGGATTTCAAGTGCTGGTTGCCTGAGGCTCATACCAATAATCAATAATCCTAGCTACCCATAATCCTAGATGAGATCTGAGAATCCCTGTTAGAAGCCAGTTCAGGGAAGGAAGTCTATGAGACTTTTACCTCCAATAAACCAGGGGAGAAAAAAGCTGAAAGTAGAACTGAAGCTCAAGTGGCCTTGATTTAAAAAGCTAAGAGTTTGAGGCCCTCAGTTACACTCCTTGTATAGAAACACAGACACAGACACAGACACAGACACACACACACACACAAATATGGATTACAAAGCCAACAGAGTAGTCGAGGTTTTCAAGGGAATTACTTGCCAACAGTATAAGAAGAAAAGGGACTTAGACGGGCATTGGTAGCTTACACCTGTAATCCTACCTATTCAAGAGGCTGAGAACTGAAGATTGCCATTCAAAGCCAGCCTGGGGAGACAAATCTGATAAACTCTGATCTCCAGTACCACCAAAACTCCAGAAATGGAGGTGTGGGTCAAGTGGTTGAGTCTCAGCCTGAAGCTGAAAACCTAAGGGACATGTCTCAGACCCTGACTTTGAGTCCCTGTATTGGCATAGAAAGAGAGAGAGAGAGAAAGAGAGAGAGAGAGAGAGAAAGAGAGAGAGAAAAAAAAAGAGAGAGAGAAGAGAGAGAGAGAGAGAGAGAGAGAGAGAGAGAGAGAGAGAGAGAGAGAGAGAGGAATAAAAAATCTTCTTACATAATCATAAATGAAAGCTATGCCAGATTTCCAGGTCAAAAGGCCATAAGGCAACCTGTAGCTTCCTTGTACTTAAGGCCGGGACAAGGCTTAGGGGGTGGGGTGTGAGCAGGAATTCCACCTGCTGAACTGGAAAGGAACTGAACTGTACAGGGAATTTGGAATGAAAGGGCACCCCCTAATGGAGATTTTTCAGAATACAAAATAATCTTGTTTATTTCACTTTCCCAGCTAGGATTAAGCAAACGTGAACAGACAATCTGTGAATAATTCAACAATTCATTTTTGTTTTTTCCTAGTCCTAAAGCTTGAACTAAGGGCCTGGGCGCTGTCCCTTAGCTTTTATGCTCAAGGCTAGCACTCTACCACTTGAGCCACAGCTTCACTTCTAGCTTTTTGCTGGTTAATTGAAGGTTAGAGTCCCACCCAACGTTTCTTGCCCAGGCTGGCTTTGAACCATGATCCTCAGATCCTAGCCTCCCAAGTAGCTAGGATTACAAGTGTAAACTCATTTTGTTTGGTTTTTTCACAAGCTCTTCACAAGGCTGATCAACCATGTTGTGAGATGATTTTGCTCTTGTGGCAACTGAAACCATATTGTACTTTATGAAGACGTGAGGGAGGGCAGGCTGGGTATTGGGGGGAAGACTAGGCAGAAAGAATTCATGAAGACTTACAGTAGGAAACTGCCACCACCTCATAGCAAACTGATGAGTCCTTCTTCCTGAAACTTCTGCCACTGATCAGTTGTTCTGAGCTTTCTATTCTGTAGATTTCCAGCTGGTAAGCCAAGCTAGCCAATAGGGATCACAGGACAGTCCCCCCCCACACACACTCATGGGCAAGGGACTCTCCTTCACTCCTTTCCCTATTCACCAATGCTACTCCTTGTGTGCATGCAAGGATCTTCCTATGTAACCTAGACTGGCCTCTAATATGAAATCCTCCTGCCTCTGTCTCCTAAGGGCTGGGATTACAGGTATATGCCACTTCTTTAGTTGCTGAGGGAAGTTTGTTGTCTCTGGGACCAAACCCCTGGGCTCTGTTCTGGAGTTTTCGGTATTACTCCTGGAGCACTGGAAGCACAAAGATAAGAAATAGGCTGAACCGTATCAGATAGGGTAAACCCAGATCTTTTTTTTTTTTATTTTTTTTATTGTAATTAGTAAAAGGGTTACATGATATTTGCCAGATAGAAGGTGCATTAATTCACATACATTGATACCCTTTCACATGTCTTGGTACCCATTTCCCTCCCCCCCGACACCCCCCACCCGTCTTGGTTTTCCCCCCTTCCCTATCAAATTTCAAATATCCAAATACAAATAAATTCAATATATCAGATAACAAAGTGAGATACTATACCAATATGAGATAACCAAGGGACAGCAAAGGAGATGAGAGACAACATAGTACATTAAGGACAACAATCATTCATTATATGGCTTTTGTTTCACTATCCTGGAGGTCCTTTCAATTAGCTTCACATTATATGGCCTTATGTATCAAGATTTTGCTCTATTGCAAATCTCTGCTAGTAGAGCCCAAGGTTTCTACTGATTATGACGAATGAGGGAAACCATTGAGCCTAAGTTCCTTTGAGTCTGGCTTACTTCACTTAATAGGATTTTTTCTAAGTCTTTCCATTTCCTAACAAATGGGGCGATGTCATTCTTTCTGACAGCAGCATAGAATTCCATTGTGTACAAATACCACAACTTGTTGATCCACTCACCAACTGAGGGACATCTAGGTTGGTTCCATATCTTTGCTATGGTGAATAGTGCCGCAATGAACATTGTTGTGCTAGTGGGTTTAGTATGTCCTTGGTTCTGGATGGTTGGGTAAATGCCAAGTAGTGGAATTGCTGGGTCATAGGGGAGTTCTATGTTTAGCCTTTTGAGGCACTGCCACACTGCTTTCCATAGTGGTTGAACGAGTTTGCACTCCCACCAACAGTGTAGTAGTGATCCCTCCTGGCCACATCCCCTCCAGCATCTGTTGTCATTCGTTTTCCTGATCCTGGCCATTCTAACTGGAGTGAGGTGGAATCTTAGAGTTGTTTTGATTTGCATTTCTTGTATGACCAGAGATGTTGAGCATTTCTTCATGTGTGTATAGGCCATTTTTGTTTCTTCTTCAGAGAAAACTCTCTTTAAGTCTTTGGCCCATTTTTTAATGGGATGGTTGTTACTTTGGAGGTTAGTTTTGGAGTGATTCAATTTTTTGAGTTGTTGATATATTTTAGATATGAGGCCTTTGTCCGTTGTTTGGTTGGTGAAGATCTTCTCCCACTCTGTAGGCTTCCTGATTAGTTTACTAGCTATGTCCTTTGCCATACAAAAGCTCTGCAGTTTAATGCAGTCCCACTTATCCAGCCTTTCTCTGATTTGTTGTGATTCTTGGTCCTTATTAAGAAAGTTTCGACCTGTGCCAAGGAGGCCTAGTGTATCTCCTATTCCTTCCTGTAAAGTTTTCAGTGTGTCAGCTTTTACCTCCAGGTCTTTGATCCATTTGGAGTTAATTCTAGTGCAAGGTGACAAAGAAGGATCCAACTTTAGTTTTCTGCAGGTGCTTAACCAGTTCTGCCAGCACAACTTGTTGAAGAGGCTGTCTTTCTTCCATTCTATTTTTTTTGGCTCCCTTGTCAAAGATTAGGTGGCCATAGGTCTGTGGTTTAATATCTGGGTCCTCAGTTCTATTCCATTGGTTTTCAGGCCTGTTCCTGTGCCAGTACCAAGCTGTTTTGATAATTATAGCTCTGTAATAGAGTCTAAAGTTTGGAATTGAAATTCCTCCAGCGCTGTTCTTTCTGCTAAGAAGTGTTTTTGCTATACAGGGTCCTTTATTATTCCATATGAATTTTGGATTGCCTCTTCTATTTCTTTAAAGAATGACATTGAAACCCAGATCTTATTCCATGGAATAAGTTGGGCACTTGTTCCTCTCTCAACTATACAAACAACCTGATTTATCCGGTAAATCAAGAGCAAAACCAAAGTTGTAGTAGGAAATAGTTAACTCAAGAAAATAGTTAGGGCTAGGGTATAGTTCAGTGATTGCATATTTAGCTTGTACAAGGCCCTTAGTTTAATCTCCAGCACAATGAGGGAAGGGAGGAAGGAAGAAAGAGAGGGAGGATGGAGAGGGGAGGAAGGAGGAGGGAGAAAGTATAGTGGGAGGAAGGGAAGGAAAAAGATGATGTGTAGGAAGGAAATTAAAGCATAAATCCTTGTTCTTTAGAAAAGTTCTCAAACCAGCTCCTACGTATTCCATAAACAGGAATGTTTTCTTTTTTGAAGTAAATAGAGTAAGGACATTTCCCCGAAAATAAGTTCATGGAAAAATTGTTATTCCATTCTATGTAGAACTAAAACTATATTTTCCCCCTTCTTTGTTATATTTGAGTACTTTTGCCTTTTAAATTTGTGTATATTATTGAACAAAATAGCAGGCTTCATCATGACCTTACCTTCACTTAAGGTAAAATCTAGTGTTGGCTTGTGCATGGTGGTATGTGCCAATAACCCAAACTATGCAAGAGGCTGAATGAGGGAGCTCATGAATCTGAGGTTTCCCTAAGCTACATAAATAGAACCTGCCATAGATAAAGAAATATATAAGTAAATAAAGTCTCATGTCAAATGTCATACCACAGTATCTCTTAGTGAACACTTGACCAAGCACTAGTTATTATATTTTCAGTTCCTTTTATTTTTGTCGAGGAACACATTCATCTCAAACAGATCTTTCATTCTAAAGACCCTTTTCCTAAGGCAAACACAGTACAGAGTGGCAGGTTCTGTTCTTCAGCTTTATCTAATAGAAAGAGGTCTCCTAAGAGAATGTGCTGTCAGCTTAACCACTTATCTTTTCTCTGGGTCATTAAAACAAGAATTTCTCTCCTGGGAATAGATCACTCTGAAGAATTAAGCCTTATATTCAGTCTGGTGACATCTCCTGATGGATTGCTATATATTGGGATTACTGAATATTAATTTGTAGCGACTATCCAACTACCTTCTCTGATGATGATCTGTGATAATCCTTATCATATGATTGACTTGCTAAGAGCCTGCCCTTTATGCCAGTGAATTGATATCGAAAGCCAGCAGATGAGACCTGGCTGGATGTGCTACTAGACATGTTAGCTGAAAGAAATGTGGTCTTACAGCCTTTTTGTCCCTGATTCTATTTATATGTTGTTGATTTTGCCTACGTTGAACAATCCTGGCATCTCTGGACTGACACTTACCTCATTATGTTGTTGATTTTGGCGTGCAAGTATTTTGTTGAGCATTTTTGCATGCAAGTTCGATTTTTTTTCTGTTTTCATTGTATTCCTATTCTGTTTTGGTATCAGGGTAATACTGGCTTTGTACAATGAATCCAGAAGTATTTTTTTTTTGCCAGTCCTGGGGCTTGAACTCAGGCCTGGGCACTGTCCTTGGATACTTTTTACTCAAGGCTAGTGCTCTGCCACCTGAGCCACAGCGTCACTTCTACTTTTTCTGTGTAAGTGGTACCAAGGAATTCAACCCAGGACTTTGTGCATGCTATGTGAGCACTCTATCACTAGGTCATACTCCTGGCCCAGAAATAATTTTATCTTTCATTTGATGGAATAGTTTAAAGTCCTTTAAAGTTCTAGTAGAATTCATCAGTAAATATATCCAGTGCGGAGGGGTTTTTTGTTGTTTCTAGAAGCCTATTTCAGTGTAAATCTCATTGTTCACTATAGATGTAGTTATGTTGTTTAATTTTGGCAGATCATAAGTTTCTAGAACTTTATCATTTTCTTCTAGATTTCCCGATTTTTTGAATGGAAGTTTTCAAAATGTTGTCTAATAAATACCTGGATTTCAGTGGTATCTTTTAAATTTTTTTTTACTTTATTGCTGTTTTAGAGGTGACATTCAACAGGGCTACCTCTACATACATCAACTATTAAGCACACTTCCTTGAGTATAATGTTATTTGTTCTTTCATTTGCTCCCCTTCCCTCCTTCATCTCCACCACGAATTGTAAAAGTTTACTTTCATCACTGTCCAGTGAGCTCCACTGCTGCACTTTTTCCTCCTTCCTCTCACAGAGGAATATATCGGATACAAGATAAAGCATACAGGAAGAAGAAGAAGAAGAAGAAGAAGAAGAAGAAGAAGAAGAAGAAGAAGAAGAAGAAGAAGAAGAAGAAGAGGAGGAGGAGGAGGAGGAGGAGGAGGAGGAGGAGGAGGAGGAGGAGGAGGAGGAGGAGGAAGAAGAGGAAGAAGAAAAGGAAGAAGAGGAAGAGGAAGAGGAAAAAGAAGAAGAAGAAGAAGAAGAAGAAGAAGAAGAAGAAGAAGAAGAGGAAGAGGAAGAAGAAGAAGAGGAAGAAGAAGAGGAAGAAATTAAGAACACAGTCCTTTGCTTCCATATCTTTGGAGTTCATTTCGGTATGCATATTATTTTATACACATAAGAATCGGTGCTCAGGCATTGCACTTTGTGAGTCTCTCCTAAGACTATGCTCTTTTGATTTCACTGACTGTGATTTGTCTTATCCCTGTGTGTTCTAGATCTAACTTTCACATATCAGGGAGAACATGTGCCTTTTGTCTCTCTGAGGTTGGATTACCTCACTTAACATGATTTGTTTTAGTTCCATCCATTTCCCTGCAAATGGCATTATTTTATTCCTTCTAATGGCTATGTAAAATTCCATTGTATATAAGTACCATATTTTTTTAGATTCATTCAACTATTGTGGGGTATCTGAGCTGTTTCCATACATTGGCTATTGTGAATAGTGCAGCAATGATGAAGGCTGTGCAGGTGTCCTTATCATATCCTGACTTATGAGCTTCAAGGTAGATGCCAGGAGTGGAAAGGCTGGGTGGTAGGGAAGTCTATGTTAATTTTTGAGGAACCTCCAGAAAAGCAGTGCAGTAGGGCTCCTTTCCCCACATCCCCGCCAGCATTTGTTGTTAGAATTCAAATATTGCCAGTCCAACTACTGGATGAGATGGTATCTCAGGGTTTTGTTTTCACTTCCTTTATGGCCAGGGATAATGAGCATCTCTCTCTCTCTCTCTCTCTCTCTCTCTCTCTCTCTCTCTCTCTCTCTCTCTCTCTCTCTCTCTCTCTCTCTCTCCCTCCCTCCCTCCCTCCCTCCCTCCCTCCCTCCCTCCCTCTCTCTCTCTCTCTCTCTCTCTCTCTCTCTCTCTCTCTCTCTCTCTCTCTCTCTCTCTCTGTGTATGTGGTGTGTTCTGGTTATTTTTTGTTGTTATTTTGCTCTTCTTACCTCTTCTTCTGAAAACTCTCTCCTTAGCTCCCTTACCCAGTTAGTAATTGGTGTATTAAGTTTGAGAAGGATTTCTTTTTTGAGCTCCTTGTATATATTGTTCCTTGTATATATGAGCTCCTTGTCTGATATATTGCTGGTAAAGTTGGTTGACTATCTTTCTAGTTTGGAGACTATATCCTTAGCTGTACAGAAAATTTTTATTTAATGTAGTCCCATTTGTTGAGTCTCCTGTCTGGCGGGCCTCTGGGACTCTATTTGGGAAGTTCCTGTCTATACCTATATACTCTCTAGACTCTATACCCATCTACTCTCTCTTGCAGTAGTTTCAACATCAGATCTGATGTTGAGGTCTTTGATGCACTTCGAATTGATGTTAGTGTATGGGAACCACTTTTCTTTTCTTTTCTTTTTTTTTTTTGCCAGCACTGGGCCTTGAACTCAGGGCCTGGGCATTGTCCTTGGATTTTCTCAAGGCTAGGGCTCCACCACTTGAGCCACAGCACCATTTCTGGCTTTTTTCTCTGTATGTGGTACAGGGGAATTGAACTTGGGTCTTCGTGCATGCAAGGCAAGCACTCTACCACTAGGCCAAACTCCCAGTCCGAGGGAACCATTTTTCCATTTCTGCATATGACAGACAAATGAACAAACAACACAAAAAGGAAAAAGAAAAACCTCCTGTTTCCATTGCCTGGAATTCCTTTCGATAAATATTATGTGATCAAAGACACAGGCATTGCACCTTTGTGTTCTTTGCCTGAGCATATCTTCCTTTGGTCTCACTGTGTGTGAATGTCTGAGTCTTATATAATTTTTCATGTCCTGGTGTAGTTTAGATCTAGCTTTCATATATGAGAGAAAGCATGTGCCATTTGTACCTCTGAGCTTGACTTATCTCGCATACATTGATTATGTTCTAGGTCCTTCCATTTTCCTGCAGATGACATAACAGTATTCTTTCTAATGGCTGTGTAAAACTCCATTGTGTATAGATACCATGTTTTTGGGGATCCACAAGTTGTTTCCACAACTTGGCTATTTGTGAATAGTGTACCAGTCATCAGAAGAAGAAAAAAATTAAGAATAAAGTCCCTTTGAATGTGCACGTGATTTATGGTATCCTGGTTTGTGATATTATGGATAGATGTCCAGGAGTGGTATGGCTGGATCCCAGGGAACCTTCAGACTGCTATCCAGAGTGGTTGTACTATAGTTTACATTCCCACCAACAATGCAGTGGGGTTCCCCACCAGCATTTGTTGCGCAAATTCACAATATTGGCCAATCTAACTGGGGTGAGATAGAATCTGAGTTTTGATTTGCATTTCCTTTATGGCCAGGGATAATGAGCATTTCCTCATCTGTGTTTTGGTGTTTTGTTTTGTTTTGTTCTTTTGTCATTCTTACCTCTTCTTCTAAGAAGTCTCTTCTTAGCTCCTTTGCCCATTTAGTCATTGGTATATTAAATTTGAGAAGGAATGGTTTCTTGAGCTCCTTGTATATATTGGATATTAGGCCTTTGTCTGACATATTGCTGGTAAAGATCTTTTTCCAGTTGGTTGACTGTCTCTTTAGTTTGGAAACCATGTCTTTAGCTGTGCAGAAACTTTTTTATTTTGATATAAATTCTATTGTTCATGTCTCTCTCCTTTCTGATGTGCCTCTGAGATTCTTTTCAAAAAGTTTCTTCCTATACCTATAGGTTTTGGTGTTTCTCTTACTCCCTTTTGTAGTAATGTCAAAGTTTCAGGTCTAACATTGAGGTCTTTGATCCATTCTAAGCTGGTATTAGTGAATGATGGATAGTTTTCTGCATATGGATGCTCAGTTTTTCCAACATCAATTATTGAAGAGTCTATCCTTTTTTCCTCTATATATCTTTGGCGCCTTTATCAAATGTCAGATAACTGCAAGCATGCAGCCTTATTTCTAGGTGTTGTAGCGTCTCAATGGGTTGTTCCCTTTAACATGTAGAAACTTTATCCTTTCTGCTTTGTCAGAGACAACTCCGGCTACTCCTACTTGCTTTTGGATTCTGTCTGTTCTGGTTGTCACCTTCTGTCCTTTCACTGTCACTGTGTGTGCGTCTTTGCCCATTAGATATGCCTCTTGAGGACAGAACACAGTTGGAGCTTGTCCTTTAATCCACTCAGTCCATCTATGTCTTTTTTTAGGATTGGTTGTGGGGCTTGAACTCCAGGCCTAGGCGCTGTCCCTGAGCTCTTCATCTTGAGGCTACAGGTCTGCCACAATGAGCCATGGTGCCACTTTCATGTTTTTGGTGTTTAATAAGAGATAAGAGTCTCATGGACTTCTGAGTAGCTAGGATTACAGGCGTGAACCACCAGCGCCCAGCTATCTGTCATTGAATTGGAAGCTGAGATTACTTACATTTAGGGGTGTTATGGAAAGTAGGTGTCAATTTTTCCTTTGAAGTTTGCTATTCACTAAATTGGTAATGCTTCATTTATTGATTGATTGATTTTATTTATTTTTGCCAGTCCTGGGCTTGAGCTCAGGGCCTGAGCACTGTCCTTGGGTTTTCTCAAAGCTAGAGCTCTACCACTAGAGCTTCAGCACCGCTTCTGGCTTTTTTCTATGTATGTGGCACCGAGGAATCAAACCTGGGTCTTTGTACATGCAAGGCAAGCATTCTACTACGAGGCCAAACTCCCGGCCTCAAACACTTTTGTGGGGGTTTTGTTTTTGTTTGTTTGTCAGTCCCAGGCTTGACCTCAGAGCCTAAGCACAGCCCTTGGGCTTTCTCAAGGCTAGAGCTCTGCCACTTGAGCCACAGCACCATTTCCAGCCTTTTCTATGTATATGGTACCAAGAAATCGAAGCTGGGTCTTTGTGCATGCGAGGCAAGCACTCTACCACTAGGCCAAACTCCCAGCCATTTTTTTTAATTACTTTTTTTTGTCAGTTGTGGGGCTTGCCCTAACGCATTGTGTGCTCTCCCTGAGCTCTTTTGCTCAAGGCTAGTACTCTACTTCTTTGAATCACAGCTCCATTTCTGGTTTTTCAGTGGTTAATTAGAGATAAGTGTCTCACAGGGCCTTTTCTGCCCAGGCTAGCTTTGAAATGTGATCCTCAGACCTCAGCTTCCTGAGTAGCTAGGATCACAGGCATGAGGCCAATAGTACTAATCTTGTTTGTCTATTGTGGGTATTGTGGCTATTTGCCAAGTACTCCAAGCTCCCTGGAGCATAATTAATACTCTTAAACTTGAAGAGGCCAGTTTTTCCACTCTCTGGTAATTATTTGTAGACTTCTGTTCACCCTAGGGCTTGGATAAGACTTGAATTTGCAAGCCCTCAGTTTGTTCTCTGCTGTGTCTCCCTAATACATGCATTATCAGTCATTGCATTGTACTTCTTGAGCTACTGTCAGACCATTGTCTCTGATCCTGTAGTGAGTTTTCTGCCTTCATACTTGATGCTGCCTAGTTTATTTTTAATAGTTCTTTTATTCTCCAAGTGGATGGGGAAGGCTATGTTTTCACTTCTCTGTTGAAAGCAGTTAGACACAAAGCTTACAATACTAACCACCACCACAACAGCACCTGCCCAGGATTGTTACTGACAGTTTGTATCCCTGCGTATTCTTCTATAAATAAATAAAAAGAGTAAAACAAAAAGAAAATCAGGTGTCAGTTCAGAGTGAAGCCCTGAGTTCAAGCCTCAGTAATTGGCACACAAAAAAATATAAAAAGGTTTGAGCCAGGCACGGTGGCTCACACCTATAATCCTAGCTGCTCAAGAGGCTGAAATCTGAGGACTAGGTTCAAAGCCAGCCCAGGCTCTAAAGAACGTGAGAATCTTATTTCCAATTAACCACTAGAAAACCGAAAGTGGCCTGTAGCTCAAGGGGTAGGGCGGTAGCCTTGAGCTGAAGAGCTCAGGGATAGTGCCCAGTCCCAGAGTTCAAGCCCCACAACCAATAAATAAATAAATAAATAGATAGATAAATAGATAGATGGATATGAAATGGGACAAAAAAAAACAACTTTCTGTTTGGTGGACCAGGAGTTTGGCCTAGTGGTAGAGTGCTTGCCTAGCATGCACGAAAACACAGGTTTGATTCCTGGGTACCACATACATAGAAAAAGCCAGATATGGTGCTGTGGCTCAAGTGGCAGAGCTCTATCCTTGAGAAAGCCCAAGGACAGTGCTCAGGCCCTGAGTTCAAGCCCCAGGACTGGCAAAAAAAAATTCTGTGTGGTATTTAGACTTTACCTTATCTTAAATCCTACTTTGTCAATAATCGTTAATAACATGGCAGAGCCCAAATATCCATAGTATGTAAGGATCAAATTGTGCCTCATATAGGCATTGTGACAGTGGTTGAAGCTTCAAGCTGTAAGGGGAGTTGGGAAACAGTGGCTCACACCTATAATCCCAGCTACTTAGGAGGCTGAGATCTGAGGATTTTAATTTGAAGACAAGGTAGGAAAGTGTGTGATACTCATCTCTCCAATGAACCACCAAAAAGCTGAAAGTGAAGGTGTGGTTCAAGTGGTAGAAGGCCGGCCTTGAGTGAAAAAGCCAATTGATAGAGAAAGGCCCTGAGTTCAAGTCCTATTACGGGCACAAAATAGTAAGATGAGTGGGAGAATGACTCCTGGAGAATTTTCCATCTGTATATTCTTTTTTTTTTTTTTGCCAGTCCTGAGCTCGAGCTCAGGGCCTGAGCACTGTTCTTGGACTTTCTCAAAGGCTACAGCTCTACCACTTGAGCCTCAGCACCTCTTCCGGCTTTTTTCTATGTATGTGGTACCTAGGAATCGAACCCGGGTCTTCATGCATGCTAGGCAAGCACTTTAACCACTAGGCCAAACTCCCGGCCTCCATTTGTATATTCTTTTGCAGGATCTCAACTACATATAAGTATTTTGTATTTCCTGGTCCCTGACCCCATTAGGCTCTCTGCTGCTTATCAGCATAAAATAATAAATATTCAGGGCCGGGAGTTTGGCCTAGTGGTGGAGTGCTTTGCCTAGCATGCACGAAGACCCGGGTTTGATTCCTCCGTACCACATACATAGAAAAAGCCGGAAGTGGCGCTGTACCTCAAGGGGTAGAGCTCTAAGCCTTGAGAAAGTCCAAGGACAGTGCTTCTCAGGCCCTGAGCTCAAGCCCAGGACTGGCAAAAACAAAAACAAAAACGAACAAACAAACAAAAAAAAACTTAAAAAAAAAAGACTAAAAAAAAATGGCTCATGTTGAATATGAATGAATGAAGACAACCTTTCCTATCGTGTTCTCTAGGAAGAAAGATCACAATCCAACAGACCAGTTACAAAATTGTATTTCTTTTTCAACTTTAAATTGCATTTTGATAACATAGTGGTAACTCTCCAAACTCCTTTATCAAGAATTGGTCTTCTCCCCCAAACAGCTTCTTTCATGAATTCTTATCAGCCAGAGCTGTCAGTGAGAGTTGCCTTTTCAAGTTCCGGGTGTACCACACCATGTCACATGGTGCCAACTGAATCACTGTCACCATCATTGTCCTAAGAGATGATACAGTTTTTCTTTTTTCTCTTTCTTTGAGACTGGAATTCACAGTGTGGCATAAGCTGGCCTTGAACTCAAGATGTTCCTGCTGTAGCCTCCTGAGGGCTGGGATGCTGGGAAATGCAGCCCCCGCTGCCCTGCTGTAGGTCTGGCCACCTCAGACACACAGGAACGCGTCTGCCCTGAAGGACTCACTACAAATTCCATCAGCAAAAGAAGAGAGCCAAGAAAGGGGCGGGTCTGGGCATGAAACCTTTGTCACTAATCTTGAGAATCTTTTCCAAAGAGATTGGGGTCAAGGGAGAGGAGAGAAGGAACTGCTTAGAGAAAAGGGCAGAACTCTTTTTTTCCTTAACACTTTGAAGCAGGCCAAAGTTTCTATTTGATGGGTGGAAACAAAACTCAGGGGAAGGGAGTCATTTCTGCATCTTCAGCACTCATATAAAATTGACTATCCTAGCTGGTGCAGGTGGCTCATGCCTGTAATCCTTGCTATTCAGGAGGCTGAGATCTGAGGATTGTGGTTCAAAGCCAGCCCGAGCAGGAAAGTTCATGAGACTCTTATCTCCAATTAATCACGAGAAAACTGGAAGTGGTGCTGTGGCTCAAGTGGTAGAAGAGTTCAGGGAGAGCACCTGGGCCCAGAGTTCAAGCTCTGTGACTGACAAAAAAGAAAAAAAAATCAAATTTCAGGGGTACTGTCTGAGCCCAGACCTCAGATATTCTTCCATACCTAGAAATTATTCCTCTCCTGAGCCCCCACTTTTTTTTTTTTTTTGCCAGTCCTGTGATTTGAATTCTGGGCCTAGGCACTGTCACTGAGCTTCTTTTGCTCAAGGCCAGCACTCTACCACTTGAGCCAAAGCACTGCTTCTGGCTTTTTTGAGTTGTTTATTGGAGTGAAGAGTCTCACAGATTTTCCTGCCCAGGCTCCTCAGATCTCAACCTCTTGAGTAGCTAGGATTTCCGGTGTGAGCCACTGGCACCCAGATCCTTGTTCCTTTCTAGACAGAGTCTCAATAGGTAGCTAGCTCCCTGGATTTCACAAGGGACCCAATCTGGCCTTGAACTCCATTATTCTGTCTCTGCTTCCTGAGTGTTAGAATTCCTAGTGTATGCTACCATGCCCATTCCCATCCCCACACCTATCTTAAAAAAATAAATCTCAACTGGACTGCTGGTGGCTTATACCTGTAATCCTAGCTACTCAGGAGGCTGAAATCTGAGAATCATGATTCTAAGCCAGGCCAGACAGGAAAGTCCATAAGGTATTTATCTCCAATGAACCAGAAATGTGGGGAGTAGAACTGTGGCTCAAGTTAGAGCATTCTCCTTGACTGGACAAAGCCAAGTGAGTGGTAGCCCTAGGGGGAATTGAAAGCAAATGGTTACAAAAATGGGACATTCCCCTCCCCTCATTGGCCTCCTAGGTTATGTCTACAGGCTGGCATCCCACCCATGAGAGTTTTGGGCACCTGTGCAGAGATAGAGGAGCAGAATTCCAGAGTATGCTGGAATGTGGGAACAACAAATCCTCCACACAGGACAAACTAGTTTCCTTACAGGAGCATTTGGTTCTACAAGCTGACCTGTGCCTATTATTGCTATGAAACTCATTTTTGCTGTAGGGTTAACAATGCAGAGTTGTGCAGGATGAAGATCTAGCATTTGAGTTGTGTGACTGGTGCAGGAAGGGGGCACCCATGGTTGCCCAGATTGGTGATGTAATTGCAGATGAGTCCCAGTTCAGCTATGAGCACCCCTGATTCTGCTTCTGATCCTAGAGGTCAACCTTAAACTGGATTTTCTAATCTCTTCTCTCTCTTCTTTTTTTTTTTTTTTTTTGGTCAGTATTGGGGCTTGGACTCTGGGCCCGGGCACTGTCCCTGAGCTCTTCAGCTCAAGGCTACCACAGCTCAAGGACCCCTGCTGCCGCTCCACTTCTGGTTTTCTAGTGATTAATTGGAGATGAGCCTCTCTCTCTCTCTCTCTCTCTCTCTCTCTCTCTCTCTCTCTCTCTCTCTCTCTCTCTCTCTCTCCCTCCCTCCCTCCCTCTCTCCCTCTCTCCCTCTCTTTCTCCTCGCTCTTGCTCTCTCTCCCTTATGTATGTGCAGGTACTGGGGCTTGAACTTGGGCCTTGTGCTCTCACTAGGCTGTCTTGGCTCCTGGCTGGCACCACTACCACTCAAGCCACGCCTCCAGTCCAGCATTCTGTTGGTTAATTGGAGATGGAGCCTCGCTCTCGAGATTTTTCTGCTTAGTCTGGCTTTGAATAGTGATCCTCAGCTCTCAGCCTCCCGAGTAGCCAGGACTGCAGGCATGTGCCACTTGCACCAGGAACCTGGAAAGAGTTACAAATCAGCCCGCCAGTATCAATCATGCTTTTTGTTTTATGTTTTGAGATAGGGTCTCGCTGTAGCCCAGGGTGGTCTCAAACCCGCAACCTTTCTGCATCAGTCTTCAGGCTTTCAGAATGCGGGGGTTGAGGGCGTGCACCAGCCTCCCAGGCTCTCAAACCCGGCAGGTGTCCGGGCCTGGCCTTAGCGCTGGGGCGGTCCTCCGCGGAGGGGTGGGCGTGGCCTGGGAAGGGGCGGGGCCACCGGAGGGCCTGTCCAATCCCGGGGGCGGGAGCGGGGTAGGGGCGGGAGCAGGAGCCGCAGGAGCCCGCCAGTTACCCCCGCCAGCCTCCTGAGCGTCGGTGGCTCCCTGCTCGACCCCAGGCCTAGCGCACCATGGCTTTCGCCAACCTGCGCAAGGTGCTCATCAGCGACAGCCTAGACCCCTGCTGCCGGAGGATCCTGCAGGACGGGGGGCTGCAGGTGGTGGAGAGGCAGAACCTGAGCCAGGACGAGCTCATCGCCGAGCTGAGGGTGAGCTGCGGGCGCGGGAGACGCGGGGCCCGGCGTATCTCACGCCCCCGAGGGGCGATCGAGCGATGGATCAGTCAGTCCTCCCGGGGCGGGGGCGATCGAGCGGCCGGTCGAGCCGCGCCGAGGGTATCGGCAGCGGCGGGCGGGCGGGGAGGGGATGCGGAGGACGCAGCCGCCGTGGGATGGAAACTTTCTGCTCAGTTTGCATTTGCAGCCGCGTGTTTCTGGTTGGCAGGCCTCGTCGGCCAGTTCCGCTGCTGCGCCTGCAGACGCGGGTGCGGGCGGGGGGCCCGGCGGTGGGGGCCCCTCCCATCTCCCCCCTTTTCTATCTCCCCTCCTCCTATCCCTCTCCCCTCCCCAACTCTCCTCCCCTCCCCCATCATCCCCCCAGCTCTTCCCCTCCCCCTCCTCCACTCCCCTCCCCTCTCCCACCCCTTCTTCCGTAGCCCCCTTCATCCTCTCCCTATCTCCCTCCCCCCTACCTCGCCCCCTCCCCGAGGGGCGCCAGGCCTTGGGTGGGCGTTCGGAGCCCCGCACCAGGGTCCCCTCGCCGAGCCAGGGCCGTCCCCCCCCCTCCGGGGCTGGCTCGCAGCTGCGGGCTGCGCAGAGGGGGAAGGCGGCCCAAGCACCGCCTTTCGTCTGATGCAAGACCTCCGACGGCTCCCGCGCCCCTGGGCCGCCGGTGCCGCGCGGCCCGCCCCCCCTCCGGCCCCCGGGGGTGAGAGGCCGCTCCCTCCCCGCCTCCTCCCCGCTCGCCGCCGCTCAGCTCTGAGACCTCGGGGCAGGGAAGCAGGGACGTGATTGCACTCGGTGCAGGCCTCGTGGCCGGCCTTCCCACCCCCATCACCCCAGATCCCACGTGCGCGCCACGGCTCCATCCACCCACCCCCCTTTTATGCGCCCGCGCGGCCCTCTACCAGCCCAGCCTGCGCCCCGGGACGCTGCGGAGGCCCCCACCTGCCTGTGTCCCAGCCCCCACCCCTGTGGCTCTGTATCCTAACCTCCAGCCCTCTTCTCCCAAATGTCTGTATTCTAGGAGGTGGAGGTCATGCTGCTCCCCCACCACTCCGGAGGCTGAGATGGGAGGACGCAGAATGCAAGGCCAGGGCTGTTAAATAGACCCTGTATCCAAAGCGTGGGGTGGGGGTGGGGGGGATGAGGCTACTTAGGAATCACTACACACAGCTGGAGACACCTGATCTGGTGACAGGTACTGAACAGTACTTCAAAGTGCAGCAGCTGGCCTCTGCCCATGCCCTACTGCAAAGTGCCAGGTGAATCTGGGGGGGGGGGCAAAGACTATGCACCTGACCCCTGAAGGGTCGGTAAGGATTGGACTGGTCACCCCCTTTCTCCGTATCAGTGCCCTTGGCTAGGAGCCAGTCTCTCCCCCACCCTGCCCCCGGTGGAGGGGAGAAATTCCAGTGAAAGAGCAGCCACCTGGAGTGAGGGGAAGGACTGGGCTCCCCGTTAGAGTGGGGGTAGAAATCTGTGTTAAAACTGAAGGAGAGTTTCAAAGCTTTGAAAGCTCTTGGCAGCACAGGATGGGTGTTTGCTGGTGAACTTGACCAGTATTGTTGGGCTATTTGAATTCTTGGCTGTGTTGTTAGCCTGCTCAGAATGCCAATTAGTTTCGCTGGGCAGCTTGCTAAAGAGCCTTGTTTCTGTGCTCACTGTATCTCAGCAGCGGGGCCTGGTATCCCCACTCCCCCTCACACATACACCCTGGACTAAAGTGGTTCCCCTGAGTTGTATTCTGAGCAGATGTTCCTTGCAATCTCTCCTTTCCCACAGACTTGACCTAAATCACACAGTTTATTAGGGGAGTCAAAGTGGTTATATTAGTCATGATTAGAGTCAGCAGTGTCTGTGTGTGTGTGTGTGTGTACTGGGGCTTGCTTGTACACTGGGCTTCATGCTTTCACTTGGCTTTTTCATTCAAGACTAGCATTCTACCACTTGAGCCATACCTACATATCCAGCTTTTTGCTGGTTAAGTGGAGTCTGGAATGTGTCTGTTCAGGCTGGCTTCAAACTGAGCTTTAGATCTCAGCCTCCTGAGTAGCTAGGATTACAAATGTGAGCCTGACCAGCACCCAGCTAGGATCAATATTTTAAAGAGCAAAATAACCAGAAAGAAAGAATTGCTGATAGTAAGTCCAAGTATAAAGTCACAACTTAAACATATCTTTTCTTTATCTGGGCACTGGTAGCTCATACCTGCAATCTTAGCTATTCAGGAGGCTGAGATCTGAGGATCACAATTTGAAGCCAATCTAGGTAGAAAAGTCCTTAAGACTCTTTATTTCCAGTTAAAACAGCAGAAAACCAGAAGTGCCTTGTGATGAAATGCATAGAGTGAAAAAACTAAGTGAGAGAGGGAGACTGTGAGCTCAAGCCCCAGTACTAGTACACGCCACATGTGCACGTGCATGCGCATGCATGAAAGGAACCTAAAGAAGGGAATAATTCCTTTCATGCAAGACCCCAAAAACTCTTCTAAAGTAGCAAATCCCCAGCCATTACACTTGAATTTAATCAACACACTCTGCTGAGAGCCACTCTGCTAATCAGGAACCCCAAACTCTTTTTTCTGTAGTTCCCTATGCCCGAGGATCCTGACCTGGAACGCTTCATTGACTTGTCCTGTGATTTACTCCAGAAAGGAGCAATACCAGAACTTACCCATGATGCCAAGCCCATCCTATTGGGAAAGAAAGCATGTGTGAACTTGAGGAACATATGTAGGTTCCCACTGCTGAGTTAGCATGGTGCGTCTGGAACAGCCTTAAATCAAGCCGTCAGTGGCCTGCCATTGAAGACTGGGAGCAGGGAAGCTCGGAGAGCAGTCTAGAGCTGGCTATGCCAGCTGTAGCTTCAGCACAGAAACCTCAGACTGAGAATATAAGGCACAGAGTGGCCAGCCTGAGGAGTGTCCCAGAGAGGACTGGGGAGAAACTGGGGCCAAATGGGGGAGGCATTTAAATGATCACAGGGCATTCGGTATTGAGCTGTATCTGTTGCTGAACTCCTTCTGAATCAGAACTGTTTCTTATATATTGTAGCTTAATGCCAGATTCATACCAGGAACCTGGACACCCAGGGATCCATGGGAGGGAGAAAAGAAGGGAGGAGAGTATAGGCTCTGAGTCCATACTGCCAAAAGAAAAAGGAATGCAGAAAAAAAAAAAGGACAGGGAAGAGGAGGGGAAGGAAAAATAGGGAAGGAAGTGTTTCCAGGGCTGGGAACAGGCTCAGATTCCTTGATTCTTGGTGTTACTTTACCATAGGCAGGCTGCTTATCTTGCAAGTTGCCTACAGGCACTATCAGTTGGCGCGTATTGCCCTAGCCAACAAAGGATACATGCAATACCAGGGCTCCAGAGAAACACTTCCTGAATAGCTCTTGTAAATTTAGTCCGGTTGTTCAGAGGCCTGGAGACATACATATTCAGTGCTGAAGCACCGTTTTCATCGTCTCGCCCCAGCAGAGAGCATAGCCGTGTGTTGTTGCTGCTTCAACTTGTCTAGACTTGTTCTAGAGTCTAGGCTTATGCCCAACACATGCTGCACATGCCACATCCTAGGAGTGGATTCTCGAGGTTCTCCGTGTTCAGAATCCATGTGGCTGGGGGGGAAGAAGTGGGAAGGTTTTCGAGGGCTCTAGCTGAGAATTCCCCTGGGGAAGATGGATCTGAAGGGCCAAGGTCCCAACCTTCTAACTGGACTGAGGGGTAAGGGTTGGGATGGGATCACTTGCTGAGAAACCTACCCTGTAGCTAGCAGACTTAGAACCAAAACTCATCTCCTGAGTCCTGGCTTGATGTTTTGTTTGGTTTGTTATTGTAGTTCGTGGTAGTGGTTTTGAACTCCTAAATCCTCCTTCAACTTTCCTGAGTGGAAAGATAACAGGTGTACACCACCACACCTGGGTGCCTAACATCCTTGTGTTTCTTTGCCTGTGTGAGAGCACTGGTGTGTGTGTGTGTGTGTGTGTGTGTGTGTGTGTGTGTGTGTGTCAGTCGTGGGGCTTGAACTCTGGGCCTGGGTGCTGTCCCTGAGCTCTTCAGCTCAAGCCTTATCACTCTACCACTTGAGCCACAGCACCCCATCCGGTTTTCTGGTGATTAATTGGAGATAAGAGTCTCATGGGTTTTTGTGCCCGGGTTGGTTTTGAACTGTGATCCTCAGATCTCAGCCTCCTGAGTAGCTAGGTTTACAGGTGTGAGCCACCAGTACCTGGCCGAGAGTGCTGTTTATAACCATGTGAACTCTTTCTCCTTTTCTGCCTCTTGGAGATGCTCATTTGGTGTCTGGACAAATGATACCTCTATTCTATGAAGGTTACCCACATTCCACAAGATTCTGTTTTGTTTTTTTTAACTGTCTTTTTTTTTTTTTTGTACTGGGGATCAAACCCAGGATATTGCACTTGCTAGGCAAGCGCTTTGCCACTAAGCTACATCGCAGCTCTCCACAATATTCTGAAGGAGATTTTGTCTTGAGGGTTCAACTTAGTCTCATATGGTGGCTATGGTAGATTGAAGCTTAAGTTTCACCCTAATCTTCCCTGGGCTCTGAGCAACTACAGGTGAACTTCCTTGCCCTCCTGAGCTTCCCCTCAGATTATATTTTGCTCTCTTGTTTTATGAATGCTTTGCTTTCTGCAGGTCTACCTTTCATTCCTTCATTGTCTCATTCAGCCAATCAGCATTTATAGAGTACCTTCCATGCCACAAACACAGAGGCTTGCAAGTGGAGGGTCATTCTTCCTCTACCTGTGCCCTCCCGTAGTTCTGGGTTTAATGTGGAAAGTGATGGTGTCTGAGCCAGGCCAGAGGCTGAAACCTTCCTGAGTTGTTGCTGGGAACCGATGGACTAGGGGTAGTGCCTTCCAGATGTGATTCTTTCTTTGACTGTATCTAAAGTGGGCCTACGTGTTGGATCTCATTTAGCAAAACATTGTATAGAATGTCAGGGTTTCCAGAGCTGACCCGGAAGTGCTTCAGCATGGGTTAGGACATATGAGGACCCTCCTGGGGTGGGCTCTGGCTAAGGGCACTTGTGATACTGTCTAGAAAGAGAATCAGGAGCTTAGAGGCTATGGGTTGAGATCGTCATTATTGAATGTGAATACTTGGTGGTGATGGTGATGAGTGTGTGTGTGTGTGTGTGTCTGTGTCTGTGCGTGTGCGCGCATGTGCCAGAACTTGGGCTTGAACCCACTTGGGCTTCACAGTCTCTCTTGGCTCAAGGCGAGTGCTCTACCACTTGAGCCACACACACCCACGTATGGCTTTTTGCTAGTTCATTGCCGATAAGGTTGGTTTAGAACCACAATCCTCAGATCTCAACCTCCTGGGTAGCTAGGATTACAGATGTGACCACCAGCGCCTACCCAGCTTCTACTTGGTGGTTTAGAGCCACAGACTCCTCAGTTTCAAGCAAAATGGGCATGAGCCCAAGTATGCCTGTTCTCCAGTGGGCATGCAGAATGCCCACCTCACCTCTGTGTGAGTAGACAGCTCTCTTTGGCCTGCCATGGTGCTGGAGACCAGCCACTTGGCAGATGGAAACCTGGAGGAAGGACTTGAGTGACTGGGGTATCCCTTCTCTCAGGACTGTGAAGGCCTTATTGTCCGCTCAGCCACCAAGGTCACCGCAGACGTCATCAATGCAGCAGAGAAGCTCCAGGTGGTGGGCAGAGCTGGCACGGGCGTGGACAACGTGGATCTGGAAGCTGCCACAAGGAAGGGCATCCTGGTCATGAAGTAAGTTGTAGAGTCTTGAGGGTGGCCATGGAAGACTGAGAAGAAGGAAACATGTAGGGCAGAGAAGGTTGAGTCTGAGTCAGAAGGGCATGCAGGTGGAAGTCTGGCCTGGCCTTGCCCAGTGCAGCGACACTGGCGGCTTTGCAAGGCTGAGACTGTCCAGGCAATGTCAGATTGTTTCAGAGCCCACCAGCAGCCTTCTTTACATGGGTAGCCTTGGTTAGGAAATGAGTTGGTAGGCTCTTCATTGCCTTCTCTGCTCCAGCCTGGTATTGGCACTTTGATTTTCTGTTTTGTGTGTGTCGCTCTGTTAGGGCTTGAACTCAGGTCTTTGTGTTTGCTCTTCTTGATCTTTTTCACTCAAGGCTGTCTCTACCACTTGAGCCACAGCTCCACTTCCAGCTTTTTCTTGGTTAGAGATAAGCGTCTCTTATCTTCCAATGATGATCCTCAAATCTTGGCCCCCTGGGTAGTTAGGATTGCAGATGTGAGCCACTGGTACCCAATTGTGGTGGTTTTTGTGAGCAGCCTTTCTCTGTAGATGCATCCACAAAGGAATGACTTTACTTCCCCTCGTCCTCACTTTCCTATACCCTTCAGGATTTAGGGCCCTAGCTTCTGTTTCAACCCCCAGAGGAGAAGAATCTGTGAGCTGTTTTTTATAGAAACTCAGGGGCAAAGGTCAGTGCCATGCACACCTGTGTGGGTTAGGAACTTCTGGGCTGTGTCCAGCCCTGCCGGCCCCTTTTCCTACCTAAAGTCCTTTCTCTGCCCTTAGGAACTTTAGTGTTCATCAGACCTCTGCCCTCTCCCGTTCTCCACCTCCCATTGGACTGGACCACTGGCTGGGGTCAATATCCTGGGGTCAGCATCTGTTGGCAGAGATGTTAAAATATAACTCATCCAAGGCAGGTAGCCCAAGCTAGCCAGGGGAGCGTGGATAGTCCACTATTTTTGTTTTGTTTTGTTTTATTTTTTCCCCTGGTGTTAGACTTGAACTCTGGGCCTGGGCACTGTCTGTGAGCTCTTCAGCTCAAGGCTACCACCCTGCCTCTTGAGCCACAGTGCCACTTCTGGTTTTCTGGTGATTAATTGGAGATAGGAGTTTCATGGACTTTTTAATACCCAGGCTGGCTTTGAACTATAGTCCTCAGATCTTAGCCTCTTGAGTAGCTAGGATTACAGGCGAGAGCCACTGCGCCCAGGGAGTCTTCTGTTTTTATAGATTACAACTTTTCCTCCTTAGGATCTTAGTTTCCTGAGATGAAGAGACCCAGTAGGAGACATATGGCATTTCTATAATCTTAGCTACTTAGGAAGCTGCTGAGGATCATACTTCAAAGCCAGCTGTAATCTCCAGTTAACCACAAAAGGAAACAAAACAAGAAATGGAGGTGTGGCTCAAATGATAAAGCACTAACCTTGGGTGAAACAAGATGATGGCATACGGACTGCGGCAGAGAATAATAGCTCAGCTCCCTGGGGCAGAGTTGGGAGACTTCTGTCAATTCCCAGTGCCTGGCAGGAGCCTGTTTTAGATTGCCTGGTGCAGACTGACCGCCCCTCTCTTCTCTGCTCATTCAGCACCCCGAATGGGAACAGCCTGAGTGCTGCGGAGCTCACGTGCGGGATGATCATGTGCCTGGCCAGGTGAGTCCCCGGCTGTTGAGCAGCACACCTCACTAGCTGGGGTTTCTGAGCATGCAGACGACCCAGAGCAAGGTAGAAAAGGTTCAGCCTGGTGCCTCGCGGACTCTGGCTAGCCTTTGAAGCCTCAGTTCTCCAAACTAAGGGGGGTGTGGTTGTCTCAGGTCACCAGCATGGACCTGCGAAGCGTGAGTAGTCCATGCCACTGCGCCTTCCCTGCACGCGGGCTCACAGAGAGACTGAACTGGAGGACTTCACGCCTTCCATTTTTACTTCTGCCCGGGTTTCTACCTTTTTCAGCCTCCCTCCCTTGCACATTTATCCGTACACACAGCATCCTTATCCACCATGCTTTTTTTTTGTTGTTTTGTTGTTAAGCATTGAAGAATTAAATTTTCAGATTCGGCTCAGCAGGGTGTCTGTGACTCGCTCCCGTCATCCTGGCTGCTCAGGAGGCTGAGATCTGAGGATCACAGTTCAAAGCCACCCTAGGCAGGAAAGTCCAGGCAACTCTTTGTCTCCTGTTATCCAGCAAAAGTGGAGCTGTGGCTCAAGTGGCAAGAGTACCAGCCTTGAGCAAAAAAAGTGCGCGCGCGCACACACACACACACACACACACACACACAATCCTCGAGTCCTCAAGTCCTGTTCATTTACCTCTACAAAGCCGAGAGGCTTAGCCGTCCCTCTACAGCTGAAGCACCACAGATCATGGACCCTGGGAAGTCTCCTGGATGTTTCTGAGTCTGAGCCCCTGGAAGCAATAGGGTTCCCAGGGATCCGACCCTGTGGGTGGTGACTGCTGAACAGTCATGTCTCTCTTTCCTGGGCTGCTGGGGGATGGGTGGCCCTGTTGAACCTGTTTATCATTACAGGCAGATTCCCCAGGCAACAGCGTCCATGAAGGATGGCAAATGGGAACGGAAGAAGGTGCGCAGTGGCCTTGGCCCCCGCTCTCCCCCCCTCCCTACCCCTCCCTTCAGCAGCCCAAGTGCCTGACATGCTGACTTGGCTTCTTTGCTTTGTTTTGTTTGGTTAACAGTTCATGGGAACAGAACTGAATGGAAAAACCCTGGGAATTCTTGGCCTGGGCAGGATCGGGAGAGAGGTGGCCACCCGGATGCAATCCTTTGGGATGAAGGTAAGGGGTGCCTGAACCCCCTTCTTGGGGATGGGAGGGGTTCAGTGATTTTGGAATCGATCACTGGGCTTGGGAGAAGCCAAAGGCCTTATCCAACCTGGGCTATTGGAGTTAATAGAGCGCCTGATGAAACAGTGAGGTGCAAGCAGGGCTGTGGCACCATGGTGGTGGAATGCTCGAACTGTAAATCTTGGAATACTGCATGGAAACCTTTTGGCTCTTGGGGGCTGATAGGCCTGAGCCCCAGGGAAGTGGAGGGTGCTTGTCTCCTACCTATCTTTCCCTGTTTCTATACCAGGACCCTCTATCTTTGCTGGGTCTACAAATTTAAGAAGCAGCACCAGATATACAGACTTGAAATGGAGCGATTATTCTCCTGTCCTTTTCGTGTGCCTAGGTCTTCCAGAGGATTCAGAGGTGCTTGCAGGCACCTGATGTGATTGTAGAGCCTCTGAGGCAGGGAGACCCCACCTGTCTCTGAAGTCACACTGGGCCTTGCCTTAGCCTACTTAGGAGACTGAGTTCCCTGAGGGACGACTGTGATTAATAGCAGTTCTGTATCCCAGCCAATTCAGGAGATTCTACACATACAGGAGGCCAGTCAGCTCAGAATAGGAGCTGTTTCTGGCCAGGCGATAATTGTATTGATCACTCTGTTATCACTGTTGGTCTTAAGGGAAATGTGGGGTTTATGGGTAACACTGTGGCCAGGAAGACTTTTGTTAATCATTAAAGAAAATTGTCTTGGCAATAATCCGATCATCTCTGTCAGTTTCCAGTGTTCCAAGCCTATAATCCTACTATTCAGGAGGCTGAGATCTAAGATTGAAGTTCAAAGACTTTGATTCCCCAGTTAACCACCACAAAGTCAGAAGTGGAGTTATGGCTCCCGTGATAGAGTTTCAGCCTTCAGCAAAAAAAAAAGCTAAGGGACAGATACTTGAACTGAGTTCAAGACCCAGTACCAGAATAGGCCAGGTATGCTTGTGTAGAGAAAGGTCCCTGGGAAAGACTGGACCTGGCCCAGCAGAGCCCTTGACCATGAAAACCACAGCCTGTGTTCTGTGCACAGGACATCACAGCCACTAAGGGCACTCTGACTTCTTTTGTGTGGACCAAGGGCAGGGTTGATCCCCTGGGTGATTCTGAGCCTCTGTACAGGAGGCGGTGAGGGTTTCTGCATCACTGAGAGCGGTACATGGTATCCTCCAGATGTGTCTCACTCATGGAGTACTAACCTGGGGACAGATAGCAAGACTGGCAGTCACACCGTGGTTCCTGTTCCCCAGTCCTGTGGCTTTTTGCTGGTTCGTTGGAGATAAGAATCTCAGGAACTTTCCCACCCAGGCTGGCTTTGAACCATGTTCCTTACTTCTGAGCCTCCTGAGTAGCTAGGATGACCCGTGTGACCCACACACGTCCAGCAAGTAGGCTGTTTAGCTTAGTGACTCTGTCTTTTAATGAACAGAAACATTCTAGCTAGATGCAGCCCCATTGGTCAGTTCTCTGTCCTATTGGCTGAGCTCCTGGAGTCCTGCTCAGGAAGTTCCTCCCTTTGTGATTAGAATCCCTTAAATAGTGCTTTTGTGTCCAGTGTCCAGAGGAGCCCAACTTCGGCTCGGAGGGGTGGATGTTGGACCTGAGCTGAGGTTCCCATGTCATCTGTCCACCAGGTCCATCTGCTGTTGTCAGTCCTGTGCTCCCAAGGACCCTACCTGGGGTCAGTAATGTTGTCCCAGGCTTTCCAATGAGGAAACAGCCCTCAGGATCTTGTGATAGATTCCCGGCCTAGTGACTTGGACGTGGGGGGTGATCTGTTCCCTGGGGGAACCCTGAGCTGCTATCTTCTTTGCTTAGTCTCGTGCCTATCTTTAACTCATGATCCCCTTTAAACACGTATTGTCCTCTGTCTTCCGTTCCCCAGCCCAGGAGTAGGCAAATGTAAATCTAGAGGTGTAGGTTTTTTTTTCTAATTTCTCAGAAGCCTGAGTTTTGGTGTCTCTAGGGACACAGATAGGAGCAAGTGGGGAGTGGTGGGGGTTGTCAAGTCTGGCACTCTACCACTTGAGCCACCACTCCACTGTGTGTGTGTGTGTGTGTGTGTGTGTGTGTGTGTGTGTGTGTGTGTGTGTGTGTGTTTAAATGGAGACAAGAGTCTTTCCGGACTTTCCTGGGCTGAACTTTGAACTAAGATCGTAAGATCGTCAGGTCTCAGCCTCCTGTGCCCTGGAACTGGAAGATAAGTGTCCTGAGCTGCCATCTGTGACACATGGAGGTCACCTGGCTGCCTGCTTGGGAGTCCTGGCGGTAACATCACAGGTCTGGCTAGGACTGTGTTCAGTGAATGCACGTTACTCCTCACTTCTCCCAAGGGTCCTGTCTGGAATTAGTCTTTGCAGCTTGTGAACCCAAGGTGTGTTCTGATTTCTGCAGAGCAAACCATCTGGTCCTTTCTAGACAAGGGCTCTGGGTAGGCATGTGGCCTCTGTGTCCAGTGACAATTCTTTCCACTCCTAGTAGGGGAGTACAAGTGTGAGAACCCCAGCCCCTTGCTAAGCTCAGCTCCTTTCTTCTCTGGTTATCTAACTTGAAAAGTGAGAGCCTGGCTTTCCTGGGCCAAGTTCACTCTTGGCAGGTGTCTGCAGTTGATTGAGACACTCTTTGTGAGGTAGCTGCCGAGTCAGTGCCCAGCCAGTGGCCATGCAGGACGTCCGTCTGCCCTTCTCCACCCCAAGCACCTGCTGGTGTAGCTGGGGCACTGGGCCAGACACAAGCTGTGTCATCCTTCTTGCCAGTCCCAGCCTGAGTCTTGGCAGAGCAGGAAAAAGGGAGCTGGGAGCTGTCACACATGACTTGAATCACTTGTAAACCCTTCCTCCTTCCTACCCGACGTGAGAAGAAACTACATGGGGATTAAAGAAGACTAGGACCATTGTTTCAGCTAGCTGCAGCTCCAGAAGACAAAGAGGGCTTGTCAGGACGGATTGGGAATCTTCTCTTGGCACTCTGTGGGCTGAGGGTTCTCAGGGACCATGGTTTCTGGAAACTTCCATTGGCGGTTGGAGTGAGCCACTTGGCTTGGCTTCTGGTAGCTTTACCTGCTGGTAACCTTTCCCATCTTCTTCCCCAGCAGTCCTGCATGTGAACCAGAAGTCTTCCTTTCCCTTCCGTTCTAACACAACTTCTGCATTTCCCTAATGTCAAAAGTAATAGGCATTGTTGGACATTGTCATCCTAGCTACTCAGGAGGCTGAGATCTGAGGATCAGGCAGAAACGTGTGTGAGTCTCTAGTGAACCAACAGAAAGCCCAAAGTGGAATGCAAGGCCCTGAGTTCAAACCCTGGTACCAGCACACACACACACAATGGAAACTTCAAAAACGGACAGCATTCTCTCAACCTTGACCTTTCATCTTTGTCCCCACTGAGATAATTGGGTCTCAGTCACCTGATCCTGCCTCCGTCCCTCCCAGTCCCCACCCTCACCTCTTGTCACTCTGCTTAGTGTAACTGTGTCTTGTCCCTGAGCTTTGTAGTCATTGCTGCCTCTCCTCCACTGCCTGGAGGAAGTGGAGACCAGTGCTCACACAGGACAGTCCTTTCTTGTCCAGCCACACTACCACTGCCCTTGGATCCATTACTGGGGGGCTTGGAGGCACACAAACCTCCAAGGAAGCTGTGCCTCCTGCCTTCCTCACTCACTGAGGCAGTGGCACCAAACTCAGAGTGAGAATCACCGAGGATCTGTGGATAATCATGGCACTCCTTCCCTCTCTGTGTCTCTCTTGTCCAGACTGTAGGATATGACCCCATCATTTCTCCAGAAGTCTCAGCCTCCTTTGGCGTGACACAGCTGCCTCTGGAGGAGATCTGGCCTCTCTGTGACTTCATCACGGTGCACACGCCTCTTCTGCCCTCCACCACGGGTAAGGGGTCTCCTGTGTGGGCCTGCTGCAGGCACTGGCATCAACTGTGGAGAGGGGGCTCAGGTCCTGTACAGGATGGGTACATGAGTGGCCACTGACCCGTGTGGATGTTGCTGTCTAGGGCCCTGCAAGATCTGCTTTCTTCATTTTACACAGTGTTTCGTGCCCAGACTGGCTTCAAATCTTGATCCTCAGATCTCAGCCTCTGGAGTAGCTAGGGTAATTGGCAGGAGCTGCTGGCACCTGATTTGGCTATGTTATTCCTGATCCAGTCAGAGCACTGTCTCAGCAACTTCTAGAGGTAGAGTGGAGCACAAAGGCAGTGGCCCCAAGGGAAGAGGCCCTTGGGGAAGGAGGCTGTGAGCCTCCCTCTGGTATGGCCGAAGGCTCCAGGCTCCATCACAGCCCATGGCTGGCCTTCCTCCCTTCAGGCTTACTGAATGACAGCACCTTCGCCCAGTGCAAAAAGGGTGTGCGCGTGGTAAACTGCGCCCGCGGTGGGATTGTGGATGAAGGCGCTCTGCTCCGGGCGCTGCAGTCTGGTCAATGTGCCGGAGCCGCACTGGATGTGTTTACAGAAGTAAGTGTCTGCAGCCTTGGGGTGGGGAGGGAGAGGTAGGGAAAGTGCTAGACTGCCCGCTGGGAATGAAAAAGCCCCCTCCCCAGTTTCTCCAGTGCCCTAGAGCTGATCTAGAGGTCTCCGCCCTGCCAGGAGCCGCCCCGGGACCGAGCGCTGGTGGACCACGAGAATGTCATCAGCTGCCCACACCTGGGCGCCAGCACCAAGGAGGCCCAGAGCCGCTGTGGGGAGGAGATTGCCGTGCAGTTTGTGGACATGGTGAAGGGGAAGTCCCTGGCAGGCGTGGTGAGTTACGTGGAAAGCAGGGAGTCTGCTGAGGGGGGAGGGGGAACGCTAACTCACTGAAGTCCAATAGCCCAGGCCTTAGAGCGGGAATCTAGCTTGTATTGTAGACTTACTGCAGAGAGCCTGGCCTTCCCCAGGCCCAGCCTCTACAGAAAGCCTCCTTTGTTATCTTGAAAATAAAGAGGTGTTGCTAACTAACCACATTCTGGCTTGTGATGAAGCTTCACCAATTTTGTTGTTGCTGTTGTTGGTTGGTTGTGGGTCTTGAACTCTGGGCCTGGGTGCTGTCTCTGAGTTCTTCAGCTCAAGGCTACTACCCTACCCCTTGAGCCACAGCCCCACTTCCCATTTTCTAGAGGTTAATTGGAGCTAAGAGTCTCATATTCTTTGGTGCCTGGGCTGGCTTTGAACCATGATCCTCAGATCTCAGCCTCCTGAGTAGCTAGGATTACAGGTGTGAGCCACTATGCTCAGCTTCCACAATTCTAAATTCTCTAAGGATCATATATATAATTTCTCCACAGCAGCTATGGGCAGACCTGGAGTTGTCTGTATTTGGAAAGGCTCTGAAAGAGGCAGTGTGGGAGGGGGAGGCTCCCTGGCTGACCCTCAGCTGGCAAGAGATGTGATTTTTTTTTTTCTGGTCTGCAGCCCTTCTCCCATGGGTTAGCTCAGCCACTCCTGCTGAGCCACTTGGGACCCCACCTTCTGTCTGGGGTCCCATATGTGTTTTGTGGGAATCTGAGGGATCCTTAAGGCCAGTTTTCCCCCATGTGATGGGAGGTCTTGCGGACTATGGCGGGGACTACAGGACCGGGGATAAGAAGACTGGGCCTGTTCCCTTTCCTCCGGGCTGGGCTGGCTCTGTGGGTCAGAGCTGACTTTCCTACCTTACCTTGTTGCTGAAGAAGCTCATCCAACCTCCATTCCTGCCAGGTGACCTTGATGGAAGGTGACCTTGGGCCCATGTCATTTGCTGGATCAGGTTTGACCTGAATAAATACACACACACACACACACACACACACACACACACACACACACACGTGCACACACACACACGTGCACACACAAACAGGCACGTAAGCTATACATAAAAGAATGCTTGAACATTCTGGATGCCTGGCTCCCTCTTAGCTACAGAAACAAGCCATCATCCTCTGGTTGATGGCTGATGGAAGTTGCCACCACCCATAGCTCAGGGGTTCTGGTCCTCTTCCATGCAGAGCGGGCTCTTGGCGACATGACTCTGATTTTATGAGGTTGTAGAGTAGGGCCCTCTTTTCCTGGCCTCACCCTGTCCCATCTTTTTTCTGCAGGTAAACGCGCAGGCCCTCACCAGTGCCTTCTCTCCACACACCAAGCCCTGGATTGGCCTGGCAGAAGCTCTGGGAACACTGATGCGCTCCTGGGCTGGCTCCCCCAAAGGGACCATCCAGGTGGTGACACAGGGTAAGGCTGGCTGTTGGTGGCTACACAGCCCAGCTTGGGGTGCTGCAGGGGGACCTGGAGTAAGCCTGGGATCCCTCCCTTCTGCATATGTCTGCTGTGGGTCTAGAGCTAGAGAGAGATTCAGGTAATATGAGCCTGGCTCTGAATGTGGCTCACTGCCCAATTTGGAGAAAAGACAAAAGGTAGGGTAAGGAAACATGCATGTAATATTTATATTTAATATATGATTACTTTAATTGTGTTGTTATTGTGCATAGTACTAGAGCTTGGACTTGGGATCTCCCAATTTCACTCAGCTTTTTTTTTTTGTTTAAACATGGTATTCTGCACTGCTATGCCTTGCCTCCCACTTAGTTTTCTGATGGTTAACTGGAGATGAGTCTCTCAAATTTGTCTGCCTAGCCTGGCTGGGAACCTTGAGCATCAGGTCTCAGCCTCCTGAGGAGCTAGGATTACAGGTGTGAGCCACTGTGCCAGGCCATGCATTCTGTTTAGTATAAGTGATATTTCAGGTGTCAGAGATGATGTGCGAGAGGCAGCAGGCCCGTGTAATTCTGGTTTGGGCTCTGTCACCTGCCTGGGTGACTTTTTTTCTTCACCTGTGAAGTAGGTAGAGGCTGATGCAGCCAGCACTGGGGTGGGGAATGATTGGGCACTGTCACCGGGGCCATTCAGGAGCCCTTGGGTGATCACTCAGCCTTGGAGAAGAGCAGATGTGGTGCTATTTGTCTGCCCCTGGACACTGGCAAGCTCTTTACCTTTGTGGTCGACTCAGCACTGCAGAGGGTCACCCCTACCCCTTAGGAAGAGGTCATGGGCTGGACTGGGCAAGAGCTGGGGATGCCCCAGTCTGGTACCTCAAGACTCAGGGCAGCAAGGCGGGCACTGGGCAGCGATGGCTTTACTCTTTTCTGCTCCTTCACTGAGCCCCCGCACGGGTGGGAAGCATTTCCGAGTGTCTCCTGAGGGGGTCAGCGCCCCCTTCTCAGGACTCAGTGAGCTGAGGTCATCTCTCTGTATCTCCAGGGTCATCTCTGAAGAACGCTGGCAGCTGCCTGAGCCCTGCGGTCGTGGTTGGCCTTCTGAAAGACGGGTCTAAGCAGGCGGATGTGAATTTGGTGAACGCCAAGCTACTGGTCAAAGAGGCTGGCCTCAATGTACGCACCCCCCTTTCACATCAGCACTGGCACCCCATTGCCAGAGTTTACTCATACATCTGTACATTGGGTACAAGCCCAGCCAATCCATCCTGTCTAGCTGTGATGGGTAGAGATATGGGCTGTCTGCAAAAAGGAGATGCCACCTACCTTGCGATACTGCTGAGTGAGCTGACATTCACACACACACACACACACACACACACACACACACACACACACACACACACACACACACACACACACACACACACACACACACACACACTGATGGGAGGTGTATGGTACCACACCTCCAGATGAGCTGTATTGGAATAGAGGTTTGGAGATGGCCCAGTGCTTTCAGCTCAGTACAGTGCTTCTTTCTTTTCCCTTTTTGTCGGTTGTGGGGCCTGAACTCTGGGCCTGGGCACTGTCCCTGAGCTCTTTAGCTCAACGCTAGCACTCTACCACTTGAGCCACACCGCTACCTCTGGTTTTCTGGTGGTTATTTGGAGATAAGAGTCTCATGGACTCTAGTACCTGGGCTGGGTCTGAACTGCGATCCTCACATCTCAGCCTTCTGAGTAGCTAAGATTATAGGCATGAGCTACTATGCTTGGCTAGTACAGTGCTTCTTATGCCCTAACACCCAGCTTCAATTTGGGGTTTTGTTTTATTGTGCCTGTACTTGGCATTGAACTGAGGGCCTTGCACTCTCTCTTACTTTACTGTGTTCAAGGCTGGCACTTTGCCACCTGAGCTGTACCTCTATTCCCAGTTTTTGGCTGGTGAACTAGACAGAAGTCTCATGGACTTTCCTGCACAGGCTGGATTTGAACTTCAAGCCTCAGATCTCAGCCTCCTGAGTAGCTAGGATGACAAGTGTGGGCTTCTCATTGACTGCCTCATAAAGGGTCAGGGCACAGGGCTTCTCTTTTTTGCCTCTGGCACTGGATCGTTGAGCCCCCAGCCGACCTTGGGCCCCGTGTGTGGTCAGTTGCTCCAGACATAATGACCTTTGTCCTTCCAGGTGACCACGTCCCACGTGCCTGTGGCAGCCGGGGAACAAAACGATGGAGAATGCTTTCTGACGGTGGCGCTGGTAGGGGCCTCCTACCAGGCGGTGGGCACAGTCCAAGGCACTACACCTGTGCTCCAGGCACTCAACGGAGCTGTCTTCAGGCCCGAGGTGCCTCTCCGCCAGGGCCTGCCCCTGCTCATGTTCCGGGTGCAGCCCTCCAACCCTATGATGCTACCCACCATGATTGGTGAGGGGGCTGGAAGGCTGGCTGGGGCCTGGGTGGCACGGGTGGGATTTGACCTTGTGGTAGATCTGGCTTCCTCTGCCCTCGTCATATCACAGGCCTCATGTAGATCTGTACAACCAAGAGACGCTGCCATCCCTGCATCCAGAACACTTGGAGTGAATACTGAGTTCAGAGAAGGGAGGTTACAGAGCAGTGTGGGTGGGAGTAGACCCAAGTGGCTATTGCTAGCCCGTCACAGGTCCCCAGGCTAGACCATCCTCAGGAGCTCAGGGCCTGATATATTTTCCCTTTCCCTGCCTGCAGCACAGCTCGCTCTCTCTCTCTCTCTCTCCCTCTCTCTCTCTCTCTCTCTCTCTCTCTCTCTCTCTCTCTCTCTCTCTCTCTCTCTCTCTCTCTCTCTCTCTCTCTCTGTCTAACTGGATCTGCCTGAGGCTTCTGTGGGCCTGTGCTGCCAGGACTTCTGGAGCATGTCCAAGTTTGGTCCCAGCCTTCAGGAGCCTCATTCACTATCCTCACCAACTATCCAGAGAAACTTTCCCGCTTTTCTTCCTTGCTGCTGGCCTGCTCATCCCGCTGCGCTCCAGGTTCAAGCCTGATGGTCAGCCTGTGCCTAAAGAGTCTGTAGAGAGGGGGAGCTGAGCAGACACTCCATCCTAACACAGAGACCACTGTCCGCTTTGTTCTTGGAACTCTGCCTTCTGACTGCTTAGCCTCAGTTCTTCCCCTTAACTCCCACCAACCAGGCGTTTCTTTTCCTTTCAGATCTCCTGGCACAGGCAAATGTACAGCTGCTCTCTTACCAGACCTCCGTGGCATCCAATGGGGAGATGTGGCATGCCATGGGCCTTTCCTCCCTACTGCCCAGCCTGGAAGCATGGAAGCAACATGTGTCAGAGGCCTTCCAGTTCTGCTTCTAGCTCTGATCTGCCCACTGATTCCTGGGCTGAACACAGCAATGTCCTTGGAATAAAGAGCCTCCTTGGGTCTTTGTGGTGCTGTTATACAGAAGAGCCGCTAGAGGGCGCCTCCGGGCAGCAGTGGAACTGGGTTTGGGCAGCTGGAGGGGAGGGTGCTGGGGAGGGAGGTTGGTAAAAGGACTCTGAAATGACCTGTATGGTTATTAGAAGAGTTTTCCTGTGAGCTATAGTGTCAGGGTATCCCAGAGCTTTCCATGGGAATGTGTATGAACATTAACCATAGGTGATTGAGCATAGCATACAGGGTTGGTGCTTGCTTTGCTCTTTTTTTGGGGGGGGGGGGGTCAGTTGTGGGGCTTGAACTCTGGGCCTGGGCACTGACCCTGAGCTCTTCAGCTCCAGGCTACTGCCCTACCCTTGAGCCACAGCGCCACTTCTGGTTTTCTGGTGATTAATTAGAGATAGTTTCATGGACTTTTGTGTCTGGGATGGCTTTGAACTGTGACCCTAGATCTCAGCCTCTTGAGTAGCTAGGATTACAGGCGTGAGCCACTGGCGGCCAGCACTTGCCTTGCTTTTAAAGGAGTTGAGAGCTGACTCCTCCCACAGAGTGGAGAGGACCTGAGCTCAGAAGCTGAGCGGGCACTGGGGGGTGGGTGGTAGGATAAAGCACTCAAGAGCAGAGGGTGGAGATTTGGAAGGCTGTCATAATGTCAACAAAGTGTACAGACCTGGTGTGAGGGTATTTCCCACAGCAAGTTCAGTGTGAGCAAGGCATTATGGTGTGGGAGTGTGCACACATACACGCATATACACATTTGCTGGTACTCAGAACCTCACCCTCATTTAGCTTGTCACTCAAGATTGCCACCTGAGCCATACCTCCACTTCTGGCCTTTTTTTTTTTTTTTTGCCAGTCCTGGGGTTTGAACCCAGGGCCTGGACATTGTCCTTCAACACTTTGCTCAAGCACTCTGACACTTGAGCCAGAGCACCTTTTCCAGCTTTTTCTGTGTATGAAGAATGGAACTCAGGGCTTCACTAGGCAAGCACTCTACCACAAAGCTATGCTCCCAGCCCATTTTCTGGCTTTTTGATGGTTAATTGGAATTGAGAGTCTTAGATTTGTCTGCTCAGGCTGGCTTTGAACTATGATCTTCAGTCTGAGCCTCCTGAGTAACTAGGGTGCCATGCAAACCCCTGGCACCCGTATGATTTCATGACAAAGAACAAAATGACACCTCCTTTACTCAAAAGCATGTGCCTCTTGATTGAACCCATCAGGATCTGTGCCTGGCTTTCCATAGAGGACCTGGCACCAGGTATCTGCCGATCACTGCTGTGGCCTTATTCAGGGACAGAATTTCGCATCAGAGCTGTGGCTTCCACAGTGACCTTGGTGTGTGGCCTGGCCCTAGCAGACCTCAGGGGCCAGCCTGGACAACAGCGTCACCCTTGCATAATCAGAAACATGTGATTTTTCCCCAGTTCTGTACTTGTGTAAGGAGGACACGTGGACCGGCGTGAGGGTTGAGTGGATTCACCAGCAGTGTGCAACCAGGAGCTGGTGAATCGCTCTTGTCAGTCATCCAGCCACATGGTAGGCTGAGATCTGAGGATCTTGGCTCAAAGTTAAGCCTGAGCAAGAAAGTCCATCTGGTACTCATCAGCACTTAACCAGCAAAATGCCAGAAGTCGAGTTGTGGCTCTGGTGGTAGAGTGCCAGCCTTGAGCACAAAAGCTCAGGAATAGCACTATGCCTGGAATTCAAGCCCCAGGCCTGGCATAAGAACATTTTTTTTTTTTTTAAAGTGAAATGTGGTAAGTGCCCAGGGCACATGATGACCTCTGATTTCGTCTGTTGGACGAGCAGTCTTTCTGGGCTCCTGTCCCCACTGGCAGCCAGCCAGATATGGGTGCTGGGTGTCCTGACCACAAGTGACTCATTTTCTCCAGCAGCTGGGCCACACAGGGCATCTACTGAGGATACCTGAGCTCACTGAGAGCAGGGGAGAAGACTAAGATCCGTGAAGTTCACTAACTTACCATTGAGCTCAAGCTAGGAATGATAATGCATGCCTGAATCCCAGCTACCAGAGAGGAAGAGGAAAGAGGGGACTAATGGGCCAAGTTAGTGAGATTCTATATCCAAAAATCTGAAGAAAAAAGGGGTTGAGCCCCTTTAGCTGGTGCTAAATGCCTGTAATCCTAAACTACCCTGAGGCTGAGACCTGAGGATCGCAGTTCAAAGCCAGCTAGAGCAGAAAAGTTCATGAGACTAGCCAGCAAAAAGCTAGATGTGGAGATATTGCTCAAGTGGTAGAGCCTCAGCCTTGGGTGAAGAGGCTAATAAGCAAGAATAAAAGGCCCTGAGTTCAAACTCCTGTGCCAGCACACCCACCCCACCCCACCCCACCCCCACCACACAGGTCATAAGAAATCAGCAAAACGTAGAATGGCACAAAGTTTAATAATAAAAATAACAAGCTATAATAAGTAATCAGATGTATCTGGATCTCAAGGAGGAGAGCTTATCAGCTTTGTGCAGGCCACTCATGTCTTTTGTCTCTCCCCAACCCCCACGAAAGGGGCTCCCCAACTCACAGTCCCATAAGCCTTTGACAGCCATTGTGGCAGAGGAAGAAAGTCCTGGATGCCCAACTGAGGCCGGTCCCCACCACAGGCTCCATTTTTTAGTTAGCAGGTAAGGGTGAGATTTTTCAGCATGGGAACTGTGGCAGAGCTCAGCTACCTGGCACCCTGCACCAGCATCTGTGGAAAGTAAAGAAATGAAGATTCATTGTGAATCTCAGGCTGTTCACCTGACCCCAGGACCTGCTCTTCTGCGAGTCCATCTCCCTGACTGTATGCAAGTGTGGGGCCTGCCCAGTGCTGGGGAAATGGAGGTTGGATGCAGTTGGGTTGCAGCCCCATCTTGTGCCCTGCTCAGGACAGCGCTGGCATGGCCAGAAGCCCAATGCCATGGCCTCCTTGTAGCTACCAAGCTGTGGCCACCTAGCAGCAGACACCAAGTGAGAAAGCTCCGTGGTCGGTGACCAAGGGCATATCTGAGCTGCTTAGTAGCTACATGAAACAGATGGGTGATTCTGGAACTACATGTCTATAGTTGTGAATGTTTAGATTTTTTTCCTTAAGGAAGTCCCATAAGGAATTCTTCCAGTTGGATGTCCGTGGCTCACGCCTGTAATTCTAGCTACTCAGGAGCCTGAGATCTGAGGATCATGATTCCAAGCCAGCCCAAGCAGGAAATCCTATGAGACGTTTATCTCCACTCAATCAGCAAAAGGCTAAAAGTGGAAGTGTGACTTGAGTGGTACAACACCAGCTTTGAATGAAAAAGTCCTGAATTCCAGTCCCAGTACTGACACTCCCCAAAAGATTCCTGCCATTTTCTCCCTCCCCAAGCCTCTTTCACTAATGTTTTTCTGCATTTATCACCACGAATGCCCCCAGCCACACAGCTTTTCTGAGAACAATTCTTTTGACATGAGAATTGTCACCTAGCTCCCTATCTCAGGCCCCCTTCGGTGCAGGGTTTCTTGCTTTTGTGGGCCCCACCAATCACTTGCTTCCTTGAAAAAAATCTGCTCACCCCCACAAGTACACATTGACATATGCTTTTCTGAACGTGATCATCTTTGTTGTTTGTTTTTGCCAGTCCTGGGGCTTGAACTCAGGACCTGAACACTGGTCCTTGGACTTTCTCAAAGCTAGTGCTCCACCACTTGAGCCACGGCACCACCTCTGGCTTTTTGTATGTATGTGGTAGTAAGGAATCAAAACCTGGTCTTTGTGCATGCAGGACAAACACTCTATCACTAGGCCATGTTCCCAGCCTGAAGGTGATTTTTTTTTTTCTTGCCAATCCTGGGCCTTGAACTCAGGGCCTGGGCACTACCCTTGGGCTTGCTCAAGGTTAGATACCACTTGAGCCACAGCACCATTTCTGGCTTTTTTCTATGTATGTGGTACATAGGAATCAAACCCAGGTCTTCGTGCATGCTAGGCAAGCACTCTACCACTAGGCCAAATTCCTGGTCCCTGAGGTGATCATCTAAAGCAATTCACCACCCTCAGTCTCATTTGCTTGGACCTGTGAACACCACAGGCTCCCTTTTTTTTGGAGAGCAGCGTGGAGAGTGGTCCTGTGGCTTGAAATCAGTGGTTGGATGCTGTCCCTTTGCTTTTTATGCCCAAGGTTGGCCCTCTACCACTTGAGCCACAGCTCCGCTTCTGGCTTTTTGCTGGTCAATAGAAGATAAGAGTCTCACAGACTTTCCTACCCAGACTGACTCCAAACTGCAATCCTCTTATCTCAGGATTACGGGCTTGGGCTGTTGGCACCTGACCCTCTTCCATCATCTTGAAGGCTGCGGGTCCTCTCTGGCTCGGGTGGACTCAGGTGGCGAGGGAAAGTGTCCAGCTGCCTGCACTCACCAGCTCTACATAGGCCTCCGGGCCTGCACTCACCAGCTCTACATAGGCCTCCGGGCATACTTCCGGCGGTGCATCTCATCCACTCGCTCCAGGTACCACGTCCCTGGGAAGAGGCTGTTGGTGTCACCAGGTGGTGAGAAGTTTACTGCGGAATGTGGAAGAGAGGGACAACGGTCACACAGGGCACATGGGCATAGGGGAGAGAAAAAGAACAGGAGCTCTACTGTTGGTGCCAGGCCCCACAAGCTCACTTGAAGGTCATGGCAAGGTCACCACAAGACATTAGCTGCAGAGGAACCAGAAAAGAAGTCATCTTGGATCTGATACATTGAATTATCAGAAGTGTGTGTGTGTGTGTGTGTGTGTGTGTGTGTGTGTGTGTGTGTGTGTGTGTGTGTATGCTGCTACCGGGGCTTGAACTCAAGGAGAGTCAATGATCTTGTTTAGTATTTTTTTTTTCAAGACTGGCCCTCTACCACTTGAATCCTGGCTCCACTTCCTGTTTTTTTGCTGGTTAATCAGAAACAAGACTCTCGAGTTTCATCTGCCTGGCATGGTGTAAAACCATAGTCCTAGGCCAGGAGTTTGGCCTAGTGGTAAGAGTGCTTGCCTAGCACGCATGAAGACTGGTGTTCAATTCCTTGGTACCACATACATAGAAAAAGCAGGAAATGGTGCTGTGGCTCAAGTTGTAGAAAGCCCAAGGATAGTACCCAGGCCCAGAGTTCAAGCCCCAGAACTGGCAAAAAATAAAGACACACACACACAAACACACAAAACCCCACAATCTTCAATGCTCACCCTTCTAAGTAGGAGTACAGGACGGAGCCACGGGCTAGATCCGGATCAGATCTCTGATCTGGACGATTTCAGGGAATATTTCTTTTTCTTAAGTTTTACTCCTTCTGTGCTAGTCCTGCAGCTTGAACTCAAGTCCTCAAGCTCTTGCTGGGCTTTCTCATTCATAGCTAAGCCTTCTACCTCTGGAAGCCATGCCTCCAGCTCCAGCTTTTTGATGGTTAACTGGAGATAAGAGCTTCCCAGATCTGTTCACCTAGTCCATCTTCAATTTTGATCCTCAGATCTCAGTCCCCTGACTAAGATCACAGGTACAAGGCATCAGTATCCAGCTCTGGAGGCAGGGAAGGGGCCCTCTCCTGACCTCCCTCCATCATCCTTCCCCCTCTCTTGGCCTCCCCTCCCCGCCTTGTCCTCTCTCCTAATCTCCCCTCTCTAAGCCCCTCTCCTGACCTCCCTCCTCTTCCTGCTGCCACTCCTGCCCTCTTCTCCCCTCCTGCCCTCCTACCCTTGTGGTAGAATTGCTCTCTCTGGTTCATTATTTCCGTGAATTCCTCTGGGGACATGCGCTTCCGGGAGTCCAGGCGTTTGGGCAGATCTGCCACACTGGACACCAGCTCATCCAGCGGGGACCCTGGGGGTGAAAGGAAAGTTCAGATTTCCTTTGTGTCATCACCCATGCCACACAGTTGAGATCCCAGGGAGTTCCCCCAATGTGGCTTGGAATACCAAGAAAGGAAAGCCAATGCAAATATGGGCCAAATCCACGAGCACACCATCCATTACTTTGTGTGTATGCCAGTCCTGGAACTTGAACTCAGGACCTGTATGCTGTCCCTGAGATTTAGGGTTCAAGGCTAGTGCTCTACCCCTTGAGCCACAGCTCCACTTCCAGCTTTTTGGTGGTCCATTGGAGATGAGATTCTCCTGGACTTTCCTTCCCTGATTAGCTTTGAACCATGATCCTCAGATCTCAGCCTACTGAGAAGCTGGGAGCACGATTGTGAGTCACCCAAGCCCAGCACTAGAAGAATGTTCAATTTGAAAAAGTCCCTTACCTGGGGAAGCGTCCTGGGACACTCGAAATGAAAAGAGACTTGCTGCTAAACCAGAGCCATAGGAGAAAGCACCAATCCTGGAGCCAGCCAGTTCCTGAGCAGAGTGGCTGTGAAGAAAGACATGAAAACCAAAAAGCATCATCATCATTACAGTCTGCATCTCAAGTAAGCACTTGACCCCATTCAGCTCATGTAACCTGAAATACATTTTAAACAGACTGGCCAGAGGGATATTTGGAAGAGCGCAAGAGTAAGAAACCTTGTGAAGAGGAGATTAGTGGGCCAGACATGGTAGTGCATACCTGTAATCTCAGCACGTGGGAAGCTGAGACAGGAGGATCCAAAGTTTAAGGTTAGATTGAGCTGTGCATGTATATACACATGTATATACATGTGCAACTGTGTTTCACAGGAGAGCAAGCAAAGGGACTAGGGGCATAGTCCAGAACATAATAGGCCAAACAATCACAATAAAATTTGGAACTTCAAAGGGAACCCCTCCAGACACCTGAGCATGAGGTGAATTTGGTATGTTGTGTTCCAGCAGAGGTCAGAGCCCTGGACTTGCACAGGGCGCCCAGATGACTATAATAACTGTGTGTGTGTGTGTGTGTGTGTGTGTGTGTGTGTGTGTGTGTGTGTGTGTGTACATGCCAGTTCTGGGGCTTGAACTCAGGGCCTGCGTGTTGTCCACAGGCTTTTTCATTCAGGGCTAGCTCTCTACCATTTTAGCCACACCTCTACTTCTGGATTTTTGGTAGTTCACTGGAGATGAGTCTCAAGGTTGGCTTTGAACCTGTGAGCCTCAATTCTCTGCCACCTGAGCAGCTAGGATTATAGTGTGAGCCCCTGCACTTGGCTAAGGGAAGCTTCTTTTTTTTTTTCAGAGTGAATTATTTATTTGGGCTTGTGTAGCCCTCAGCTTTTCTTCTCAACCTTATCTTACTTGTCATTGCAACTCCCAAGACATGCACTAGTGTTTATATCATTAGAATCTGTCTGTGTACAATTTTAAACCTATATACCCATTTGTTCCTTCATTTCACATCTTTATTGAGCATTTATCACGTTTGGACATTTGTGCTAGGCATTTCAGATGCAGCAGAAAATAGAACTGACAGTATTTGATCTGAAAGACTTGGGAAATGTCTCTCTCTCTCTCTCTCTCTCTCTCTCTCTCTATATATATATATATATATATATATATATATGACTGCACAAACAATTCCATTTATAGAAGCATAGTTCTGAAGGCTAGGGAGTCCTGAACAAAACTATTCTAATGAAGTGGCAATAGCCCATGAATCAACGAGTTTCAAATTCCTCATTGGAAGATGTTTGTAGGAACTGATGTCAAAATCCTCTTTAGGCCTGAACTTTATGCTTGACTTATGAAAACTGTGGGGTATTTTGTGGGTGTGTGTGTGGGGGGGTCATGGGGCTTGAACTCTGCCTGCACACTGACCCTGAGCTCTTCAGCTCAAGGCTACCGCCCTACCCTTGAGCTTTTCCCATTTTCTAGAGGTTAAATGGAAATAAGAGTCTCAGGTCCTTTTGTGCCCAGGCTGGCTTTGAATCTTGATCCTTAGATCACAGCCTCCTGAGTAGCGAGGATTACAGGCATGAGCCACGGTGCCTAGCTCGGGGGGTATTTTTTTTTGCCATTCCTGGAACTTGAAGTCAGGGCCAGGGCACTGTCTGTGGTTTGTCTCAAGGCTAGCACTCCACCACGTGAGCCACAGCACCACTTCCAGCTTTTTTTCTATGTATAGAAATCAAACCTGGGGCTTCGTGCATGCTAGGCAAGCACTCTACCACTGGGCCACACTGGAGGCCCTGAAAGCTGTGTTTTGTACAAAGAACATTGATTTAAATCACTTACTGAATAATAGCATGAATTCCAAGGATTACAAAATGGTCATTTAATACATTTTCAAATTCCCAGTGACGATAATAGGAACTTTATCTCACAGAGAGAAGTAAAGAATGGTCTTCATTTACCCAGAGACAAAAATACAATTACATTAAGAATTAGAGTAAAATGAATAACATTCTTAAATCTAAAATATCTTGACATCAGCTGGAGGACTAATGGAGTGGCAGGAAATACTAAGACCTCCCTTCACCTTTTTTTTTTTTAGATTATTTTTTTTAAAGAATTTATTAATGTTGAGTTTTACATCCTATTTTAAATGACAAGTTTAACACACAAGTGTTCAAGGAGGGAATCTCTGTTTATAATCACTGGGACTTAGTATTTAGAACTTAATCAAAATTAGGCTAAGGGTTTGTATGTCATAGAAACATATTAATTTAAGAAATAAAACATTATGTCTATAGAGTCATAGGTTTTTATGTCTATATAGTTATGTTTGTATTTCCATTACCATGTCCATAGCTTTGGGTATGCAGTTATTGAGTCCTCGCTCTTGTACTATTTGGATCTAATAGCTACATATTAAGGATACCATGCGCCTTTTGTTCCTTTGGTCTTGACTTGTCTCACTCAACATGATTCGCTCTAGATTCATCCATTTCCCTGTGCCAGTTTGAGTCTTTCTCTGTTACTTCTTGAGGTTGTTGTTGCGGATTTCTTAAGGTAGTTGGCTCGTGGGACTCCCTGGTTCTCTCTTTTTGTCTAAGGGAAGCTTCTTAATCATAGTCCACCAGTAACAACTGGATCATGTTCACCAGGAAGAACTGTTCCTGTGTCACACACAGCTTGATGAACTCAAATTCAGAACCAGAAAAAATGACAGGTCCCATGAGAGCCTGGATGGGCACCGTGGGGTTGTCTCTAGAAGCCCTCGAAGCTGGAGGGGAGGTGGGAAGGAGGGAAGTACTGTACATACAGCTGAGGGACTTTGGGGCTTGAACTCAGGGCCTTTTACTTGCTGAAAAATAGAGCATAAAAGGCTAGGGACTAGTGCAGGATCTCCACATTTGCTCAGCTGGACAAGACCTTCAGTCTTCCTATCTCTGCCTCACACACAGACAGATTACAGGTATGAACCATCATGCCTGACTTGTTCATTGAGATAGAGTCACAATAACTTTTCCCCGATTTAGGTGACTTTTTAACTGACATGTGGCTGACCTTGACCCTGAATTCTCCTATTCTCCACCTCCCAGATAGCTGGAATTATAGGCCACTGGACTCAGCCCTGGGTTAGGTAATTATTTTTTTTTCAAAGCCAAAGGTAATAGGATCATAGATGTGAGCTACTGGTGCCCAACCTTTCCATTCAGAAGGCTGAGATCTGGGGATTAAGGTTCAAAGACAGTCCATGCCAACAAATCTGAAGACTCTTTTCTCCAACTAACCAGCAAACAGCCAGCAGGAGAGTCACAAGTCAGGGCATTGTGCTCATTTTTACAGGAGAGTCTAAAAGCTAAACAAGAATAAGAGGACCTGAGTACAAGTCCCAGTGCCAACACACACACACACACACACACACACACACACACACACACACACACACTACACGAGAGAGAGCGAGAGAGAGAGAGAGAACGCTAATAAATAGTAAATAGAGTTGAGCACAGGTTGTGGGTTTTAATGCTCCACCCTCTTAGTTGCTCTAATGAGTATAGAGATTTTAAATAGATGCCACAGAAATGCACACATCAGAATACACACACTAGAATACACACACTAGTTCTATCTCATATGCTGGTTGGACCTATCAGGGCATCCCCTGATACTTGAAGCCATTGCTTCTAACACAGGGAATCTGCCTGGACCTGCTCCTTTAAATTATTCCTTCCTTCTTCCTGTCTTCTCCCCACCCCCTCCCCATCCCCCCTTGACCATGGAAGGGCAGAGTGGCCCTGGATAGGTACTCACTGGGACAGGAGCGAAGCCAGGCACCCATACAAGGAGGAGGTGTACATGTTTCCATTGTGGGTGGAGAGGTAAAGGGAGGCCTTGGTTTTCTTGTTGAACATGTCCAGGGATGCCTTCAGAAGTGCTTTATCCACGTCTTTGTTCGTGTAGGTCTCTTCAAGCTTTAGCTCCCTGTGAGGCACCAGGGAAAGATGAGCAGGTGAGGGAAAGAGATAAGTGAGCATGAAAAGAGTGGATTTCAGACAGAGGCTTGGGCCCTTGACACTTACAACTATACCTTTTTTCCCCCTTTTTTTTGACTGTCTTGGGGCTTGAACTATGGGCCTGGGCGTTGTCCCTGAGCTCTTCAGCTCAAGGCTACTGCCCTATCCCTTGAACCGTAGGGTCACTTCTGGTTTTATAGTGATTAATTGGAGATAAGAGTCTCAAGGATTTTAGTGTCTGGGCTGACTTTGAACCTGGATCCTCAGATCTCAGCCTCTTGAGTAGCCAGAATTACAGGTGTGAGCCACAAAGCTCGGCTACAATCATACTCTGAAACACACACACACACACACACACACACACACACACACACACCACTCAAAGAAAAACATGCAACTCATAGCTCTGCCACTGAAAGCATCTTTTGATAAGCTATTAGAGAATTAGAAATAGCTGGGCACTGGAGTATCACACCTAGCTACTCAGGAGGCTAAGATTGGATGATCTGGTGAAAAGATCGGAGGGTCTCAGAAAATTGAGAAAGCTAATGGCTAGCTCCTAGGCCCTGAGTTCAAGCCCAATGATGGCAACACACACACACACACACACACACACACACACACACAAATTAGAAATAAAATTATGGAAACTCTAGTGGTTCCATCACAGCACACAGTACTTATAAGAAATAAAATTATACTATGCATTCTGGTTAGTGTGCTTTCTTTACTCAGAATATATATGGGTATGTATATTCTCCAGAATGTTGAACCATTTTCTATATTATTATTATTCTTAGTGTGTGTGTGTGCTTGCATGCCAGTACTGGGGCTTGAACTCGGGGCCTTGTGCTCTTGCTTGGCTTTTCCGCTCAAGACCTGATCCACACCTCTACTCTAGCTTTTTGTGGTTGAATCTGGAGATAACTGTCTTACAAACTTTGCTTCTCAAGCTGGTTTCAAACCACAGTGCTCAGAACTCAGCCTTCTGGGTAGCTAAGATTACAGGTGTGTGCCTACCTTTGTAGTTTCTTGAAGTCACTTGATCTAGAGGTATGGGTAAATTCCCATACTCCCCTGAGATGCCACCTCCAAGGGCAGGCAGAGGTGACCACCCAAATTCTCCAAGGGCTGACATACTTTCTCTCTCTGGTGTTGAATGATCACCAACCTTCCTCTCCCCACGGGGGTATCAAGTCCAGACTACACATCTCCAGCCTCCCCTAGATGCAGGCATACCTGAAGGCCTCCAGCCCCTTGTACAGGCTGGCCTGTTTGTCCTTGCTGGCTGACAGGAAGTCGCTGAACATCAGGCGGCCCAGTGATTTCTGCACCATCTTACAGAAAGGGGTGTGAAAGATCATGTACTGTATGTCGTCCAGGGTGAAAGGCCGCTCGACGCCAGCTGGAAAAGGAAGAGTAAAGACAAGAAGCTGTGTGCTTCTGTGCTTCCAGACCTCCTCTCTGAGGTTTAACTATGCTCTGGGGTCCATGGCCTACAAAACTGGACCCTCCTCTACCCAACCCACTTACAACTGTTTGTGTGTGTGTGTGTGTGTGTGTGTGTGTGTGTGTGTGTGTGTGTGTGTGTGTGAGAGAGAGAGAGAGAGAGAGAGAGAGAGAGAGAGAGAGAGAGAGAGAGAGAGAGAGAGAGAGAGAGAGAGAGAGAGAGAGAGAGAGAGAGAAAGAGAGAGAGAGAGAGAGAGAGAGAGAGAGAACTAGGGTACTATGGCTAGAACTCAGGGCCCAGTGCTCTCATTTAGCCTTTTTTACTCAAGCCTAGTGCTCTAATACTTGAGCCATGCCTCCACTTCTGGCTTTTTGCTACTTCACTGGAGATATGAATCTCAGGGACTTTTCTAACTATGCTGGCTTTGATGAACACATTCCGATCTCAGCCTCCTGAGCCGAGATCCTCCAAGGGGAAAGCCCACGTTCTGTGCTCTGAATCCCATACCTTGCTTCCACTGACTCTGGATTTTTTTGCGGTAGGCCGCATAGCATCTGTCCAGGGCCCGCAGATAGCACTGGATGGACAGCTTTCCGTCTACCAGCGGGTATTCCGAGTTCAAATTGGGCTTGTAGAAGTCATATGCGTTCTCCATGTGGGTTCCTCTCAGCCCTGGAAAGGAGGAGAGGGCTCAGGGCCTGTGGCGAAGAGGGTGGTGTGATTTGGAGATTGCCTCTCCAGCTTTCCTCCTGGCTGGTTCCAAGCCCGAGCCTGCTTCAGCCCCACTGCCTCTTGGGCAGTCAGACCACGCAAATGCATTTCTAACTCCTTTTGCACATCCATCATGGATCTATTGAATCACGACCTAGAAGCAGAAACTTCTAAGATCTGCTGTGGATCCAATGCTCTTCTCCCTCCGTCTCCCTCGCCGCTCTGCTGGTCCTGCCCTCTCCTGATCACACTTTTGCACACTCATGCCACACCCATGCCAAGTTGCAATTGGATGGAATTGTGCAGCCCTGGGGAAAGAGTTTCCTGACATACCTCTCTCCAGGGCAAGAGGGGCCTGGGGCCCGATCAGCATCGCCACCGCGCCTGCTCCACCCGTGGGCCGGGCATTGCCACTGGGGTACACGGCGATGTCTCCACAGACCACCAGTGCGTAGCGCCCTGTGAACACAAGACAAGGCATCCTGACCTGGGGCTGCACAACTACCAGCCCCGATCCCACCATTCAGGGGAGATGAGAGTCACACACCATTATTACCCATCGTAGCTCTCAGAGGATCATCTCTTCTTCCTGTTTATTTTCAACTCTTTTGTTTGCGTTTTACAGACAGTGTCTCTCAGTGAAGCATGAGACCCAAGATCTTCCTGCCTCACCTTCCCAGCTGCTGGGATTCTAAGTCTGTACCCCATCCCCAAATTCTGAACTAAGAAATAATTGTGTTTCCTAGTCCAATAATACTTTTTTTAAAGTCAAATATGCTGGTGATTACTGTCTCTAATCCTAGCTACTTGAGAGACTGAGGTAGATATGCTGATTGAGATCCAAAACCAGTTTAGGCAGGAAAGTCCCTGAGACTCTTATCTCTAATTAACAACAACCACAACAAAAAGCCAAAAGTGGAGCTGTCAAGTGGTAGAGCCTTGAGTGAACAAACTAAGGAAGATGTGGGCACTCTGGTTCATGCCTAGAATCCTAGCTACTCTGAAGGCTGAGATCTAAGGATCAAAGTCTGAAACCAGTTTGGGCAGGAAAGTCTGTGAGACTTTTTTTTTTGCCAGTCCTGGGCTTGAGCTCAGGGCCTGAGCACTGTCCTTGGACTTTCTCAAGGCTAGAATTCTACCACTTGAGCTTCAGTACCACTTCCGGCTTTTTCTATATATGTGGTACCAAGGAATCGAACCTGGGTCTTTGTGCATGCTAGGCAAGCACTTTAACCACTAGGCCAAACTCCCGGCCCCGTCTGTGAGACTTTTATCTTTAGTAGTCTACCCAAGGGGCTGAGAGTGTGCTAGTTGTAGAGTGCCTGCCTAGCATGCATGAAGCCCTGGGTTTGATTCCTTAGTACCACGTACACAGAAAAAGCTGAAAGTGGTGGTATGGCTGAAGTAGTAGAGTGCTAGCCTCGAGAAAACTCAAGGACAGTGCCCAGGCCCTGAGTTCAAGCTCCAGGACTGGAGAAACAAAACAAAACAAAAAATGCATACAAATAACAAAAACAAAACAAAAAGCGGAGTTCTGGCTCAGGTGACAGAACACTAACCTTGTGCAAAAATAAGCTCAGAGACAGTGCCCAAGACCAGAAGAAAAAGAAAAAAAGAAAAGGCTAAGACCCTGAGTTCTAGCCCTAATACAATAACAAAATATAATCTGGATGTTGGTTAGTCACACACAACCCTTTAAAAAAAAGTCTAATAAGATAGTTAATGTCTTCCACGAGGAATGAGGACATTAGCTACCAGAGAAATTAACTTCTCTAAGGTCATTGTACCTGGTGAATATGAAATTTGAAAATTCAGATTCAGTTCTGACTAGGTCCTAAACTACCAGCCTTGAACTGCTAATGCTTTATGAGAAGAGTTCGTATGCAGTAACCGCATTTAACTAAAAATGCTTCATGGTAGCTAACCGCCATATGCTATTGTTCAAGAAATGACACCTTGACTAATAGTCACTCCATGGTGTGTGTCTGATCCTGGGGCTTGAACTCAGGACCCATTCTCTGTCCCTTAGCTTTTTCCACTTCCAGCATTTTTAATGTTTGTGATTAATTGGAGATAAAGAGTTTCACAGACTTTCCTGCCAAGGCTTTTGAGCCACAATCCTCAGACCTCAGCCTCCCGAGTAGCTAGATTACAGGTGTGAGCCACCAGTCTCAGCTGGCTACCCGCTGTTGCAGTTTCTCCAGTGCCATGGCACTGGTGAGGACCCTGTGAATATCCTGCACACGTCTTCATGGCTGCCGAGGCCGGGTGCTGGGTGCACAGCTTTGGGTGGAACAATCCTTCCCCTGCTGGGTTAAATCTGTCTGGGGAAGTGAAAAGAGTCCTGGCCCCCCACTCCTGTCTTGCCCAGTTCCCGGGGCAGCACGCACCATCCCAGTAGCTGGACTCCATCCAGTTGGCAGCGTTGAAGAGGGAGGCGGTGCCGCCGTAGCAGGCGTTGGTGGTGTCAATGCCCTCGATGTCGGTGTTGCCGGAGTCCTGGAAGAGCTCCATGAGCACGGTCTTGACGGCCTTGGACTTGTCAATGATGGTCTCTGTGCCCACCTCCAGGCGGCCCACGGAGGTCCAGGGCAGCTGCGTGCGCTCCATCAGCCGCTGCACCACCGTCAGGCACAGCGAGTTGATGTCCTCCTGGACGGAGCAGAAGCCCATGCGGGTCTGGCCCAGGCCCACAGTGTACTTCCCGGCCTCCACCTTGTTGAACTTCTCCAGGTCCGTCTGGTCCACGTATTGGGCTGGGAAGTAGACCTCCATGGCTAGGATACCCACATCTTTAGGCCAAGAATCTGTTTTGGCTAGAGGGACAGCAGCAACAGAAGAAAACCTATGGGGTGGGGAGGGGGAGAGAGAATGCAGTCACACTGACATATTGACTTGAAACCCTTTCGTACAACTGCTTGAAGATAATAAAGCTGGCTGCTGGTAGGTCACACCTATAACCCTAGACACGCAGGAGGCTGAGATCTGAGGACTGCCATGAGCCCATTCAGGAAAGTCCATGAGACTCTCCAATGGGACACCAAGAAAATCAGAAGTGGTGTTGTGGCTCCAGGTAGTAGAGCATTAGCCTTGAGTGAAAAGGCTCAGGGACAGCGCCCAAGGCCTTGAGTTCAAGCCCCATGACCGACAAAAATTTAAAGATAAAATATTTACTTATAAAAAAGAACAACCATAACTCCACTAATGGTCAATTTGTGTTTCACTACATCATAAAACTCGGTTATCAAATAGTAAAAGCATGGTTGTATCTGTTGAATTGACTCTTTTATTTTTATACTCTCATCATAAAGAATACTTTTCCAGTGGAGCTCCAGTAATATTCTGACCTTTTGTTTGCTTAGTAATATTGTCATTTTATACTTTCGGCTGCTGAGTCTTATATTTAACATGTGTTTCTTAGAAACATTAAAAAAAAACAAACCCACCAGTGCGGTGGCTCATACTTGTAACCCTAGCTACTAGGCGCAAAGCCAGCCCAGGCAGTAAAAAGTCCTTGAGACTCATCTCCAAATAATCACAAGAAAACTGGAAGTGGTGCTTTTGTTCGAGGGGTAGGGAGGTAGCCTTAAGCTGAAGAGCTCAGGGCCAGTGCCCAGGCCCAGAGTTCAAGTCCAACCACCAACAAAAAAAGAAGAAGAATTTATCTGGGTACTGGTGGCTCATGTCTATAATCCTAGCTTCTTTAAAGGCTGAGATCTGAGGATCCTGGTTAGAAGCTAGCTTGTGCAAACAAATCTAAGAAACTCTTTTTTTTTTGCCTGTCCTGGACTTGAACTCAGGGCCTGGGCACTTTCCTTGGGCTTTCTCAAGGCTAGAGCTCTACCATTTGAGCCTCAGCACCACTTCCAGCTTTTTTCTATGTTTGTGGTACAGAGGAATCAAACCGGGTCTTTGTGCATGATAGATAAGCACTCTAGGTCAAATTCCCAGTCCAAGTCCAAAAAACTCTTACCTTCAATTAAACACCAAAAAGGCACAAGGAATGTTTTGGTTCAACTGGTAGAGTGCATTGAGGGGAAAAAAAATAAAGAAAAATAAGGGGCCGGGAGTTTGGCCTAGTGGTAGAGTGCTTGCCTAGCATGCATGAAGACCCGGGTTCGATTCCTCGGTACCACATACATAGCAAAAAGCCCGAAGTGGTGCTGAGGCTCAAGTGGTAGAGCTCTCGCCTTGAGAAAGTCCAAGGACAGTGCTCAAGCCCTGAGCCCAAGCCCAGGACTGGCCAAAAAAAAAAAAAAAAAAAAAAAGAAGCCCTGAGTTCAAGCTCCCTATTAGGGGGAAAAAATAAGGGTCAAAAAAAAAATTAACAAATGGGGCCAGGAGTTTAGCCTAGTAGTAGAGTGCTTGCCTGGCATGCATAAAGACTCAAGTTCGATTCCTCGGTCCCACATACATAGAAAAAGCCAGAAGTGGTGCTGGCTCTAGTGGTAGAGCTCCAGCCTTGACAAACCCCAAGGACAGTGCTCAGGCCTTGAATTCAAGCCACTAAGACTGGCACAAAAAAAAAAAATTAAGAAGCAACAATATTAGTGTTTACAGGTGGAGAATTTAGTTCACTGATACTTATTGAAATTACTGATAGAGTTTAAATTAAGTCTGCCATCTCTCTACCGGTTTCTTTTCTTATGTCCTTTGTTCCTTCCTTTTTCTTTCCTGATATCTTTGTAATGAATTAAGAAACCAGGAGGCCTTGCTTAACCAGTTTCAGTGTTGAGAGGCAGAGAAGAAGCCATCATTCCTGAGTAGGTTGGCCCCTAGAGGCCACACAGGAAGCAGACCCAGGGGCCCAACCCATCCTTCCCCAGCCCCTAAGGATCTGGTGACAGGTCCATCTCTTGCAGCAGATGGGCAGGCTGCTCTTAGCAAACTGGCCACCAGAGAGTGCACAATGTCATCTACAGCCTTCGGCTCACACCTACACTCTGAGCTCACAGACAGAGCTCAGGTATCCACAGAATCACACCCTGGCACACTGGGCCACGTTCACCTGGGCCTGCTGGGAGAGTCTGGGGACAAATACTCCATGTTACACACTTGTCATTTTCTAACAAGAGAGATTTGGAGCATATGCACATGTTCTCCTCCTTATTTGATGTCCTCCCTATAACTGGAGCTGGTACCTACAACTATTTATGGAGGACTCCTTGGTATCTGGGAGCTTGTGGTTAGCCAGTATGGGGATCCACCAGTGTGGAGAGCTGCCAGCGTCTTCTCACTTTGCCCCGTGGGCTGACTCCCTCAGTGTCCCCAGGCAGACATCTAAGAGTCCAGGAAACAGGCCAAGACTCCATCACTTGGTCACCTTTGTCATTGTCTGGGAACAATAATTTCAGGATATAGGTTTCAGAGCTTTGATGACAGGTGACGGGTGAAGGCTTCTAGAAACTTCTGAGTATCTAGTTAAGAGTGTTCTGCCTGTCTCTCCTTTTCCCCTGTGTATCCCAGACACTGATGATAGCTGCTTTCCAGCTGGATTGTGTTTCACTTAAGTGTATGTTACATGTTAAGTGTGTTACATGTTACATGTTAATTGTATGTTGCACGATAAGCGCATGTTCCCGAGGTCACCCAAAGAAGAGGGGAAGGTTCTTGATTACAATAGCCCAGCTGTGAGGGAAGAAGTTCACAGAAAATGGACACAGGCCGAATTCCTCCGGAGTTCAAAGGAGGCAAAGATGTCCATGGGTGGGAAGCTAAGAAAGTCTTCATGGCAGAGGCTGAATCCTCAGCTTGGCCTTTAAGCCCATGTAGTTTGGATTAGAGGGGAGAGGCAGGACAAGAGGGGGTGACCCAAAGAGATCGCTCCCCATATCAGTTAGCAGCACCAGCAATGAGTTTTGGCAGAAGGGACTTAGGAATGAGACAGGGGTTGGTGAGGGTTGAGGTTTGATTTTTGGCTAGTGGCTAACTGGTAGTTTACTGATACAAGCAAAACCATGTCCTCGCACATACCCAAACATAGGAACAAATCCAGCGATGAGTTTGGGGGCATCAGATCTGTAGACAGTGGGTTGAGTGGGGATGGGAGTAGGTGATGGTGGAGATAAAGATCATAAGGAGATTCAAGACGACTCCCCCAACACCAGGCCTATATACCCGAAAGAGGAGATAGGACATTTTCCTAAGTATTCAGGATTCATGGAACATAATACAAGTGGGGAAAAAAAGAGTTTGTGGTGCAGTGAATGGTGTAGAGACATGATAATCAAATAGGCTGGGCACTATGGCTCCTGCCTGTAATCTTAGCTTCTCAGGAAGCTGAGGTCTAAGGATTGCAGTTCAAGGCCAGCCTAGGCAGAAAAGTCTATGACACTCATGTCTCCAATTAACTACTGGGAAACCAGAAGTGAAGCTCTTGCTCCAGTGGTAGAGTGTATCAGCCTTGAGTGGAAATGCTTAAGGACAGATGATTGGCCCTGAGTATCAACACACACACACACACACACACACACACACACACACGAGGCACTAATTACAGCTGTATTTTATCATCCCTGGTGACGGCCAGGCTTGGACTGAACAACTGGATATTTACACAGAAAAATGTGTATGTTCAACTTACACAAGCATGTGTGTACACATGAGTAAACACACCCACACATCATCTTCTCATTTTATCTCTCCTTTTCAGAAAATTAGATCCAATGATACACTTCCTACTCAGAAGACTGGGATCTGAGGATCAAGTTCAATGCCAGCCCAGGCAGAAAAGTAAGAGTGTTATCTCCAAGAAACCAGTTTTTTAAAAAGCCAGTGATAGAGGTGTGTCAAGTGGTAAAATACTAGCATTGAGTGAAAAAGCTAAAAGACAGTGCTCTGTCCCAAAGTTCAAGCTCAAGTACAGGTATTTTGGTCTTTCTCCAGTGACTTAAATCTACCTAAGGCTGCAATTGCAGAGTTTTGAGGGTCTTAGGAAAATCTGGAGGTAGAGGGCAGGATAGTGGAGGGGGCCTGTTTGTTTGTTTTTGTTTTTGCCAGTTCTAGGGCTTACATTCAGGGCCTGGGCACTGTCCTTGGACTTTCTCAAGGATAGAACTCTACCACTTGAGCCTCAGCACCACTTCCAACTTTTTTCTATTATTTGGTACTGAGGAATTGAACCCAGGTCTTCATGAATGCTTGGTAAGCACTCTACCACTAGGCCAAACTCCCGAGCTTGTTCCTTATTTTTTTTAAATTCCATTTCACAGATTTTACTACTGACATTGGAGTAAGACAATATTGAAACACACAAAAGAGAAATAAACAAAAGAGCACAAAAACCCATCATCTTCCATTTGCAGGGTATCTATAACCATCACATTTGAACATGTATTTCTAGGGGAAGAACTAAAATCCAGACTGTTATCAATTCACCATAATGTGACCTGGAAGCAATGAGATAAGTCTTTCCTCCATGATGGAGGTTTTTGGGTTTTGGGGGTTTTTTTTGATACAAGGCCTGACTTCTTGTCTCATGGGATGATTCCCAGGCAGCAGGTGGCACACAGAGGTCTGGGGCTGAATTCTAGAAGAGGAAGGACCTGTCCACGTGAAGATAGAGTAACTGAGACCCCATGTGTAAGCCTGGACAGTGTCATTACCAATTTCTGACCAGGATTCTGGTGAGATTTTGCCTGCCTGCCCTGGGCTGCTTTCTGTAATATGCAGCAGAATGACCTGCAAGGCCGGGAGGAGCAGACTCACGGTTGATGGGCTGCGGGGATCAGGCGGGCTGCAGTGAGCGGAACATCCTGCATGGCTTTCTTCACCTGCAGGATCCGCCTGGCAGGGGCCAGTAAGCGCTGCATTTCCACAGGAGTGAGGAGAACGTGGACAGCTATACACAGCCCTTGTGGAAGATACCCAATGCTTCTGGGTTAGGCTTTATAGAGCTCTGGGGCTCCTGGCTTGGAAAGCCCCGCCTCAGCCTGGCCCGCCTCAGCCTGGCCCGCCTCAGCTTGGCCTGGCCCGCCTCAGCTTGGCCTGGCTCAGTGTGCCTCCAAAACTGGGCCAAAGGTCTCAGAACATGAGCAAGCCAGAGAAAAACACCATCTCTGCAACATGACACAGAGAGGCCCTGTTCTTTGTGGGCACTGGCCTGGCCAACTCTTAACCCTTCTCTGGACAGCTCTGTTCTGGCACCTTCATCACTAAGGGGAGGCTTTGATGGCCCTTGTTACATGACCAAAGGTGCCCCATACTGGCCCAGCTGGGACCTCCACTCAACTCATGATTCCCAGGACTAGCCAGAATTCTCTCTGTGGTGTGAACTGCTGCTCTTTTAATGTGCTATGCATTAGGAGAGAATTGTTTTTTACAACCAAAGGGAATCAGGCACTGGTGTCTCACTCCTGTAATCCTAGAGACTCAGGAGGCTGAGATCCAAGGATCAGGGTTCAGATCCAGCCGGATAGAAAAAGTTGTGAGAAAAAAAGAAAAGAAAAGAAAAGGCTGTGAGAATCTCATCTCCAATTAATTAGTAAAAAGTCAGAAGTGAGGGCCAAGAGTTTGGCCTAGTGGTAGAGTGCTTGCCTAGCATGCACAAAGACCCAGGTTTGATTCCTCAATACCACATACATAGGAAAAGAAAGAAGCCAGAAGTGGTGCTGTAGCTCAAGTGGTAGAGCTCTAGCCTTGAGAATGCCCAAGGACAGTGCTCAAGCCTTGAGTTCAAGGCCCAGGACTGGCAAAAAAGATATTCCTTTGGGTCCAGGAGTTTGGCCTAGTGCTTGCCTAGCATGTATGAAGACCTGGGTTCCATTCCTAGAAACTACACACCTAGGAAAAAAAAAAAAAGCTGGAAGTGGTAGCTCAAGGGTGGCTCAAGTAGTAATGCTCTAGCCTTGAGAATAAAAAGCCCAAGGACAGTACTAGGCCCTGAGTTTAAATCCTAGGACTGGAAAAAAAAGTCAGAAGTGAGAAAACATGGGTCTTTTCAAACTCTGAGCCCAACTCAGTTCATATAACACAATCTTTCCCAGGCCTATGCATTTTCCTCCAGTGACCTAATAGTACTCTTTTGCTGGATGAGTCAATGTACATTTGTGAGTGTGTGTGTGTGTGTGTGTGTGAGAGAGAGAGAGAGAGAGAGAGAGAGAGAGAGAGAGAGAGAGAGAGAGAGAGAGTTATGTATATATGTATATGTGTGTATGTATATCTATATAAATGTGATACATACGTTTTTTTTGGTGGGTCATGGGGCTTGAGCTCTGGGCCTGGGCACTGTCCCTGAACTCTTCAGCTCAAGGCTACCACCCTACCTCTGAGCCACAGCTCGACTTCCCATTTTCTAGTGATTAATTGGAGATGAGTCTTTAGTGCCCAGGCTGGTTTTAAACTGAGATCCTCTGATCTCAGCCTCCTGAGTAGCTAGGATTACAGGCTTGAGCCACAGTACCTGGCCATACATATAATTCTTTTTATTATTGTTATTTATTTATTTAATTATTATTTATTTATTTTTGCCAATCCTTGGCTTGAGCTCAGGGCCTGAGCACTGTCCTTGGACTTTCTCAAGGCTAGAGCTCTACCACTTGAGCCTCGGCACCATTTCTGGCTTTTTTCTATGTATGTGGTACTGAGGAATAGAACCTGGGTCTTCGTGCATGCTACACAAGCACTCTACCACTAGGCCAAACTCCTGGCCTCCATACATACAATTCTTAAAAATTGTTCTGTTTTTAGTACTAATTCTTTGGGCAGTTAAGTGATATTATCCTACAGTGAAGGGCTGGGTATAAGACTATATTGAGCCGGTAGGATTTTTCTTATCTTTATTATCCATTATGGTTATACAGTGCTATACAATCTTCAAGTCAAATGCAGCCAGTACTGTTGTAGGGAGCAAGAGAACAAGTCTCTCCTCTGCTGTTTGAAGCTCTTGCTCCCCTAAGAAGGAAAGATTTATCCTAAGCCTGAACTTGGTGAAAGATATGATCCCCAGTCACCCCTTCCCCCATTCCCTTCCTGCCCTCCCTCAACCCCACCCTGGCCTGCCGAGGACCTATAGGTCATAAGTTGTAAACTGGGAACTCAAATCTTTTGGCTTGAGATTCTGGGCTACTGTTTAATGCAAAGATTCCTACCTTGTAATAGTCTACATGAATCTCTGTCTTCTTTGCTGTCATGGCTTTAATCTTTATCTTTCTTTTTTTCCCCCGATTATGGGACTTGAATTCTGGGCCTGGGGCATTGTCCCTGAGCTCTTCGGCTCAAGGTTATAGCCCTACCCCTTGAGCCACAGAACCACTTTCAGTTTTCTGGTGGTTAACTGGAGATAACAATCTCACATTCTTTGGTGCCCAGGCTGGCTTTGAACCATGATTGTCATATCTCAGCCTCCTGAGTAGCTAGGATTACAGGAATAGGCCACCTCGACCAGCTTCTAATCTTTATCTTTTAAGAGGATCCTATACAGTTGTTTAGTGAGTAGTTTATTCATTCAACCCTCTGTCTACTCCAACTCTGGAAAGGCTACAGAGATGTGTCAGAGTGATGCCTGAGTTCAAGGGTGGAGTTGATTTTATTTGCCTGAATACAGACGGAGAACCTTGAGATACTCCCCCAAATCCAGAACTCTTGGGTCTTCTATCATGTTTAGATCGTTGTCTCCAAGCTTTTGTGTGTATTCATATTCAAATTCACTTTCTCACCTGGCTCTATCACTGGTGCCTTTCCATCAAGCCTTCTACAAATTTCTACGATCAAAATATAAATAAAAAATAAAATCCTTCCTTTCCTAGCCAAGTGTGGTGGTGTGTCTGTAATCTCAGCTACTTTGGAGGTAGAAGTAGGAGGATTACAGTTCAAATCTGGCCTAAACAAAAGTTACCAAGAGACTGACTATTTAACAAACTAAAAGCAAAACGATCAAAGGAGTGGGCCTAAATGGTAGAGAGCTTTGCTCACTCAGCAAGCAGGAGGCCCTGAGCTCAATGCCCCTTTCCTCCTCCAGAACAATCAAATGAAAATTTTCATTTGCTATCCTGTCTTTGAATTGTCTGTTGCCTGTTTTGTTTTGTTTTCTTGCCAGTCCTGGGGCTTGAACTCAGGGCTTGTGCACTATTGCTGGGCTTTCTCAAGGCTAGAGTTCTATCACTGGAGCCACAGCACCACTTCCAGCTTTTTTTCTATGTATGTGGTACTTAGGAATCGAACCCAGGTCTTTGTGCATGCTAGGCAAGCGCTCTACCACTAGGCCAAACTCCTGATCCGCCTGTTGCTTCTTGACTATGTCTTTTAAATGATGGACACTGTCCTTTTCCTCCCCTCACCCAATGTAGTCTCCTCTTTGCTGCTGATAGACTTCAAAGTATTGCACCGCTGTCCATGCATCTTTAAAACCTCTAGTGTCTTAAGAAGCTGTGTCCTTACAGGCCTCTCCCAGCCTCATTTCCTCCCCCTCACTCATAAAGACTTAGCTTTTCTCTTGTCATCAATCCTCCTGATGTTTCTGGAGATATCTTTGCTGAGAGATTTCAGCTGCCCGGCTCTCAGAGAACCCCACTCCTCTCTGTGCTTGTCTTCTGCATGGCTGTCAGCCTCCAGTTCCATTCATAATCTTGACTTTCTTAAGAGCCTTAAAAAATTGGATATAAGGGGCCAACAGCGTGGCCTAGTGGTACAGTGCTTGCCTACCACACACAAAGCCCTGGGTTCAATTCCTGGGTATTACATACATAGAAAAAGCCAGAAGTGGTACTGTGGCTCAAGGTAGAGTGCTAGCCTTGAGCAAAGTGTCCAAGGACAGTGCCCGGGCCCTGAGTCCAAACCCAGGACCAGCAAAAAATAAATAAATAAAATTAAAAGAAACTGGATATAAACCAGGTGGTGGTGGCTCATGCCTATAATTCTAGCTATTCAGAAGGTAGCTAGCTACTGAGGTCTGAGGATGGCACTTCAAAGTCAGCCAGACAGAAAAAGTCTGTGAGACTTTTATCTTCAATTAACCAAAGCTAGAAGTAGAGCTATGGCTTAAATGATAGAGCAAGAAAAAGCAAGTGAGAGCATGAGGCCTTGAATTCAAGCTCCAGTACACACACACACACACACACACACACACACACACACACACACACACACACACACACACACACACACACAGAGTTACTATGCCAACTGCTGAGTACCAGTCAACTTAAAAGAAGGAAAGAAAGAAAGCTGAGCTTGAACTCAGGGCCTACGTACTCTCCTTGGGCTTTCTCAGGCTAGTACTCTACCACTTGAGCCACAGCATCATTTCTGGCTTTTTCTGTATATGTGGTATTGAGGAATCAAATCTAGAGTTTCAGGTGTGTTAGTCAAACACTACCACTAGGCCACACCTCACTGTGGCATTTCTATACACACACAATCATTACCACCTTGTCTTCTTCCACACTGATTCCCCCCTTCCCAGGTCCCTTCCCACCACCTTGCCCCCCTCTACTCCCTGTACTTCTCCCCCCCATACTCCTCCCTCCTCCCCTCTTGCTCCTCTCCTCCTTTCCTCCTTTCTACTTTCAGACTGATTTTTTTTTAAAGTTTTTTCTTACTGCTTCTTAAAGGAAAACAGACTTCACTTTGGCTTTGAGATTGAGGTGGCGATGTCTGATAAGGTTAAACATTAAATGTCAGAAATATTGATTGTTAGGAATTTTAAAGTTTAGTCAGGCTGGGTAAGCAATGGTCTTGCAAAAACATTGTTTGGCTTTAAGCAATTCCACCATCAGAGCTGGTTTTCAGCGTGTGAAATTAGAAACAAGACATCAAGACCCCTCCCCCCCACTTAGCCCATGCAACATCTGCACTTCTTCCATCTCAGGAAGCCACATGCCTTTATACAAATGCTCTGAACAGCAACCCATGTTCCCATTACTGGCAAAGCCAAGCCATTTCCTCCCACACAAACTGGCACTTATACTCCAACCAAAAGGAAAACATGCCTCCCCAACTCTAGGAATCAGAGCACCTATGGCTCAGGCCTGCAAGCCAAGCTAATCAAAAAAGCTGAGATCTGAGTACCAAGTTCGAAGCCAATTCAGGCAGAAAAGTCTCTGAAACTTATTTCCAATTAACCAGCAAAAACCTGGAAGTGAAACTAGGGTTCAATTGGAAGAATGCTAGTCTTACACAAAAAAAGTCAAACAAGAGCATGGTATCCTGAGTTGAAGTCCCTGCCCTGGTACCAAAAAGAGAAAAAACAAACAACAAGAACAACAAGAACAACAAAATAGAATTCTAGCAATCAGGAAGTGCTGAGAAAGTTATATCTATGGTGATTCTAGCCACAGGGAAAAGTCTTCATAGTTCAGGAAATGAACCATGTAGTTCATAATAATATTGATGAGGTACAGCAGTCTGGAGCTTTGGTCTAGAGCTATTTGACCTGAATTCTTTTTTTTTTTTTTTTTTGCCAGTCCTGGGCTTGAGCTCAGGGCCTGAGCACTGTCCTTGGACTTTCTCAAGGCTAGAGCTCTACCACTTGAGCCTCAGCACCACTTCCGACTTTTTTTCTATGTATGTGGTACCGAGGAATCGAACCCGGGTCTTCATGCATGCTAGGCAAGCACTTTAACCACTAGGCCAAACTCCCGGCCCTTGACCTGAATTCTTATTGTCATTTAGCAGATATGAACATTGAGACATGGAGAGACTGAGCCCCCTTCCCACCCTCTCATATGTTTTTTGTTGTTGTTTGTTTTTGTTTTTGTGACTAATGAGTGTCTGGAAATCAACAACATTGTCATAACTCCAAATCAGGGACTTTTGAAATTTCACCTCCATGTGAACTATGCTTAGGGTAAGAAAAAGTCAGCCATGGGCGTGATTTTGTTGCTGATTCTGTGAGCCTAATCTTTTCCTTGTCAGGGCCTGCCTTTTATGGTTGCCTAAGGGTGAAATATAGAACTTTGATTCCAGAGCCTCCAGAGTTTGGGAGAGAGAAGTTCAAGCCTTGTGGGGACTGTACTTAGATTCCTATCTACTCAAGGCAGGGTTTGTAGGGAAAGTAGGGGAAAGGGCACAGGGCTGAGAAGGTTCTCAGAAGAAAAACAGTGATCACAAGTGTTGTGGTGTGTGTTCCCATTTAGGGTGTGTCCTTTGGCGTGTTCTACAGTCTTCAGAGACAAGGCCTAACCAGAAGACGCTGAACAATAGATTGAGACACACTCAGTGTTAGACCCACATTTGTGTCACCACATTCGTGTCCCCTTTCTCTATCATTCATCATCAAGCTATCATCTTTGCAAAACTTTAAGCAGTTTGAAAGAAAACTCTGATCTCTAAAAACATAAAAACAAGGAACCTGGAGCATGGTCTAGTAGCAAAGTGCTTGCCTAGCATGTACCACACACACATAAAAAGCCAGAACTGGTGCTGTGGCTCAAAGTGGTAGAGCACTAGCCTTGAGAAAAGCTCATTGACAGGGTCCAGGCGCTGAGTTCAAGCCTCAGGACTGGCAAAAATAAATAAACAAAATGAGAATAATAAATAAAAGAAACAAAAATAAATAATAAAAACAAAACAAAATACACCAAAAAAGGAAGGCACTGATGGTTCATACCTGTAATCCTAGTTACACAGGAGGCTGAGATATGAAGATAGAAGTTCAAAGCTAGCCTGGACAGAAAATTCTGTGAGACTCCTATCTCTCATTAACCAGTAAGAAGTCAGAAATGGAGCTATGGCTCAGTATCAGCCTGGAGTGAAAAAGTCAAGGAACAACATTCGGGCTCTGAATTCAAGCCCTAGCACCAACATCAAAAAATTAACAAATAAACAAGAAAATTCTGGTCTCTTGGTCACTTTTTTATCCTAGAAAATATGTCACAAAATATTCATTTTATACAAGGGAGTTTTCTTTTGGGGGGGGACTCTTGAAAATTGGTTAATAATGATCAAGTATTTGTTCTAATTATCATCATTTTCTGTATTTGCATAGCATTTGATCATGTCAAAGCATTCCCACGTGGCAAGCTGCTGCAGGATGAAGGCTTCTCCCTAAATCAAAGCAGAAAGCACTAGGGAAAAAGGAAGTGTAGATTTGAAGAGGGAGGGTTTTTGTTGTTGTTGTTGTTTTGTTTTGTCTGTTGTGGGGTTTGAACTCAGGGCCTGGGCACTGTCCCTGAAGTCTTTTGCTTAAGATTAGCACTCTACCACTTTGAACCACAGCTCCACTTCTGGTTTTCTGGTGATTAAATGGAGATAAGAGTCTCCTTGGGGACTTCCCTGCCAGGGCTGGCTTTGAACCATGATCTGAGAGAGGTGGGGGAACAGAAAAAAAGTACAACTTTTGAAACATTCATAACAATAAGAACTATCACATCATAAAGCTAAAAATTACATGAATAAAAATTATATCTGTTACATATTAGACAAGATTTCAATAAATACATTAGATGAAAAAAATTGCATCCTTGGCATAATCAGTGAGTAGGAATATTTGATTGATAATTGATAATTACGGGACAATACAGCCAGCACCAATGGCTCATACCTATAATCCTAGCTACCCACAGGAGACTGAGATCTAAGGATCCTAGCTGGGATTCTACCCAAGCAGAAAAGACCTTATTTCCAACTAACCACTCAAAAAATGGAAGTGGAGCTGTGGCTCAAGGCGGTAGAGAGCTAGCCTGGAGCAAAAAAGCTCAGGGACAGTGCCCAGGTTCTGGGTTCAAGCCCCAAAACTGATCCCAAAAAAGGCCAATAGAAAAGCACAAAAAAGAAAAAATATTTTTTCTAAAAATGTTAAGATACACATACAGTTATTGACAATATTTGAAAAATGGGAATCCCCAAAATTGTGATTTTAGACATTTAGACATTGTTACACAAGGCAAACAAAAATCTCCATTTGAAAAACCTCATCAAGACAATTAAGGAGAAAATTAACTTAGATCATATATAGATAAAGAAGACAACCTGGACTTTTCTAGAAATACTACCACAAAAGGAACAAAAGTCTGTGGAATTGTACCATACATCAGCAGCACAATTAGATACTGGACTAAGTCTTTTAAAGCACTGAAGGAGAGCCAGGGGTGTGGCTAAGTGGTAAAGAGCTTACCTAGCCAGAGCAAGACTGTATTTCATCACAGAGTAGAAAAAGAAAGAAGAGGAGAAAGAGAAGAAAAGAAAGCACTTCTGTTTTGCTAAACATGGCAGTTTATGCCTGTAATGTCAGCATTTGGAAGTCTCAGACAGCATTGTGAGTTTTAGGTCAGCCAGAAAGAAGGAGGGGGGGGAGGAGGAAGGAGAGGGAGAGGGGGAGGGAGAGGGAGAGGGAGAGGGAGAGGGAGAGGGTGAGGAAGGGAGGAGGAGGGGAAGGAGGGGGAAAGAGGGGAGGAGAAAGAGGAAGAAATGTCATTCCAGATTGTCAGGCAAGAATAGAGATAAAGGGCCGGGAGTTTGGCCTAGTGGTTAAAGTGCTTGCCTAGCATGCATGAAGACCCGGGTTCGATTCCTCGGTACCACATACATAGAAAAAAGCCAGAAGTGGTGCTGAGGCTCAAGTGGTAGAGCTCTAGCCTTGAGAAAGTCCAAGGACAGTGCTCAGGCCCTGAGCTCAAGCCCAGGACTGGCAAAAAAAAAAAAAAAAAAAAAGAATAGAGATAAAAAATTTGTTCTCCCATTTAAATGTTCAGAGTATCCTTGTTTGCAGTACCCCCTAAACTAGAAACAGCTCAAATCTCTGTTAACAAATGGACTGATAAACAGTGGACCTATCTCAACTTCAGAAAAGGACTATAATCTGCCATGGTGCCCAGCTCCTGGTGTTAGCACCCTGTCCTTGTCTACAGAGGCTGCCCTCACAAAACACTGGGTAAACGATAAACCTTTGCTTCACACACACACACACACACACACACACACACACACACACACACACACAACTATGCTCTCCAGTATTCAAAGGCCTATAATGCAGACAGAAGAAGAGAAGAAGATAGCTATAAAGGGAAACATCCACACAATGCAGTATTCAGAACAGAAAACCAAGGGTTTCAGCACTTGTGTTGTTGATTCAGTGGAGTTGCTAAAGATCACATCACTTTATAAAATCAATAAAGATTCACTGCCTTGGCATTAACCCACTACATTTTCAAACAGTGAAATATGAACTAACAAGACCAACAAAGCCATGTCTAGAAATCAATGTAGCCAAAATTACATGAAATATCTATTTTAAAGAAGTTAAAATGCAAGTACATGTTTCCCTCTCCTTCTCTCCTTTAGAATAGCTCTGTGTTCATGTTTACACAGGATCTAGATGAAAAGTCACTATTAGATAGAGCCTTTGAACAGAGTACATGGCCCTGGAAAAACAGAATGCTTTTCTCACGTGGTCCCTGCTGGTTCAGTGACTGGTGCCCAAGGACTTTGGACTTTTTACTTCTGACATCCTGAAACTTAATTATTTAAACACCTAGACTTCCTAACAAACACATCTGAACAGCAAACAGAAGTTTTTTCCCAAGAAAGAGTTTCCTTAAGTGTTCTCAATATTAGCACCAAAACTCATTTTGGAAAAATGCAGATAAGCAAACGTATCGGGATTATGTCGCAATTGTAGTTGTAGAAATGACTTCTCTATAGAGAGGTGAAAAGTTTAAAAACGTTCTATCAATACAGAGAACTCCCATACAAGGGATTCACATCGGATATCCCTTCCTCAGTTCATAGCTTTTCCCATTCTAACTGAAAAGCAGGTATTTTTGTCACTTTCTGTTTATGCACAAACCTGTTCATGGAGAATTCTCCCAGACATTCTCCCATCACTCCTGCTCTGAGAGCAGCACAGCCTCTGGACTATTTCCACGTGCTCAGCCCAGCTCATACAGCTCTCCCCACCTCTGACTTCTAGAATTGATTGTTGTAACTAGGCTACAGATGTATGCCACTGGCTTACATCTCTCAGCAAATTCATTTACCCTTTCACCTTGTAATTCGCTAATGTATAAAACTGAAATAGTGGTGCTGGGAGCACAGCCTAGTGGTAGAGTGCTGGCCTAGCATGCACGAAGCTCTGGGTTCAATTCCATGCTACCACATATACAGAAAAAGCTGGAAGTGATGCTGTGGCTCAAGTGGTATAGTGTTAGCCTTGAGCAAAAAGTGTCCTAGGACAGTGCCTAGGCTCTGAGTCCAAGCCCCAGGACTGGCAAAAAAGAAAAAAAAAAAAGAATAATCTTTAGTTGGTATAGTGGCTCATGCCTATAATCCTAGCTAGTCAGGAGGGTGAGATCTGAAGATTGCGGTTCAAAGCCAGCCAGGGCATTAAAGAGCAAGAGACTTTCATCTCCAATTAATCTCTAGAAAACGGGAAGTGGGGCTGTGGCTTCAGGGGTAGGGTAGTAGTCTTGAGCTGAAGAGCTCAGGGACAGCGCCCAGGCCCAGAGTTCAAGCACCACAACCGACAAATAAATAAATGAATAAATAAATAAATTGAAATGCTAATATAAAATACTTTAAGCTCATTTTTAAAAGGTTCAGTAAAATCAGTTTAGATTTGGTTGTTTCTTTGGTTGTTTTCTTGTTATTTGTTTTATTTTGTTTTCAATTGTTTTAGGCATGACCTCTATATATAGCCCAAGGTGCTCTCAAATTTTCAGTCCTTCTGCCTCAGTCTCTAGAGTATTACAGGCTTGCACTATACACTCCATTTTAAATGAGATAATTTAAAAGTAATTAATAGTTGAAACATAATAAATGTTAGTATTTATGATGGCTGATTGTGTCAGCTTGACAGAACTGTGAGGAGCCCATGCATATGGCCAAACCTTATTCTGGGTGTTGTTGTATGAGAGTATTTTTAGATAGTTTTAACCTTTAAGTCAGATGGACTCGGTAAAGCAAATTGACCTCCCTGATGTGGGACCCCATCCAATCTGGTAAAGGACCAGAAGAATAACAAGGCTGCATCTTCTAGGAGTAAGGGGTACCACCTCCTTCCTGCCTGGCTGCCTGCAAGCATCAGCTCTTCCTGCCTCTGAGAATAAGCTGAAATGTTGTCTCTTCTGGCTCTCAAGTCTGCCAGCCTTTGAACTAGAAATCTACTATTACTGTCCAGGCCTTCTGGTTTGGATTAGAACTTACACCAGCCCCCCCCCCCCCACCCTGGGTCTCCAGTTTGTCACTTGCAGATTTGGGGATTTGTTAGCCTTCATAACGGTGGATAAAGGCCATATAAGTGACAGGGAACTGTTTTGCGGCTACTCAGCATGGACAGAGCCCATATACCCCTTCTGTCTCCACTATCAGCAAAGACCACTAGGGTTGTAGCTCTGGAGCTGGCAGGTTATAGCTCTGGATTAATGTGGCAGCTCAGCAGCAGACAGTGCCTGCCAGTGTGGCAGATCTAACCTCTGCAGGTTCTTCTCTAGGAATATTACAAATAAAGTCCAGGACAATGACCCCCAAGGCCTTGTGTTCTCATATCTTCTCTAAGAGATCTCAGTCTCATTTTCCCCAGATTGCATGAACCTAAGGATTTCTAATGTCTGGGGCTGTGCTCTACTTGGTTGTCCCTATTATAATTTGGCACTTTGGAAGGAAGTACTTTATTGGTTGAGTCCTATAACATTCTGATGGGTTGTTAATTCCTAATCAAGTCTCTTCTGCCAACTCTCTCACCAGGGTCATAGGAAGGTTATAGAAATCAAAGTTTCTAAGGAGGAGCAGAGGCAAAATGTTCTGAAAAACTGTCTCTTTTGCACTGGTTTTGATTTACTAGGCCAAATGTTTCTCAACGCCCCTGGGTTGTAACTAATTTGATTTTTTTTTATAATCAATTCACACACACACCTTATTCTTATTCCCCCCCTCAATGAATACAGTGTTTTTATACTATCATTTAAAATGATATTTTGTATATTTTCCACAGCTGGGAGTGGTGGCCCATGCCTATAATCCCAGCTGCTGTTAGTTGAGGAGCAAGGTTCAAAACCAAACCGGCATGAAAGCCTGTGAAATTCTTATCTCCAATTAACAATTGGAAAACTGGAAGTAGTACCATGGCTCAAAATGATGGCATATTAGCCTTGCACAAAAAGAGTTCCAGGACAGTGCCCAGGCCCCAAGTTCAAGGCCTACAACCAAAAGAAAATTAAAGAAAGCAAAACCATTTTAGTTGCAAAGTAAAGAAATGGCAGGAATTCTGTGAGGAAAATCTTGAAACCACAAGATGTAAGAGGTCATTTTCTGGAAGAGCTAGTTCCAGAATTGTGAGAGTTATTTAGAGGGGGAAGTTTTACACCCTGTTTTTAAATTTTTATTGTTATTACTTTGGGATCTGCCGAGTTAAACAGTGACAAGAAAGTCGGAAACATGAGAGCCTGCATGGAGCAGGCAAAAGTTCAGCCAGGTAAGGAAAGACACGCAAGGCCCCTCCTGCTCCCTGAATGTGAGAAGCCTCAGGGAAGGCCTTTCCTGTACCTCCACAACAGAGCCCCGGTCCTGACTCCCAGGTGGCCTTCAAGGCTCTCCCAAGAGGCCAACGAGAGCTCAAGGTCCAGTTTCCCGCTTCACAAGGCCAGGCCTCCAGTGATTGGAATCCAGATAATTTCAGAACTAAGGGAACTTGCAGTCTTCTGGTTTATAGATTCTGGGAAGATATTAATAGCCTACTTTTGTGATCCTTGAATTTCTGTATTTATGTCTGGAATACAATGATAAAGAGCTGTCATAAGACCTGTGAGCACAGAGCCCTCCCCAGAGCTAATATGTGATAACTGCTGTTCTGAGCCAAGGCCTCAAAACAGCACTGCCCCAATGTGCTGATAATCACTCAACAACTGGGTGTTCAGCTTTGCTGATCTCCATGGTATAATCACTCCTGTCGCAATCATAGGCTATCAACAGGGACAGGAAGTGGAGAAGTCTTGGACCCAATTGAGTCTTAGAAATGTGGGAGCCATCTGTGAATCGCGGGCAAAGCCAGGACTGGCTGTGTACATTGAAGAAGAATTGGGGAGAAGGAAAAGAAAACTGAGCAAGAAGCTAGGCACGCCGATGGCTCACACCTGTAACCCTGGCTACTCAGGAAGCTGAGATCTGAGGATCAGTTCAAAGCCAGCTCAGGCAGGAAAGTCCATGAGACTTATCACCAATGAACCAGCAAAAAGCTGGATGTAGAGGTGTGGTTCACATGGTAATGCATTCACCCTGATCAAAATGCTAAGTGAGAGTGTGTGGCCTTGAGTTCATGCTCTAGTAATGGCATACCTACTCACCCCCATACATACACACACACACACACACACACACACACACACACACACACACACACACACCATGTACAAGGGTCATGCATGCTCAAGAGTATATGTTAGTGTGGGGGAGGGCATGACCCTCAATATGTCATTTGTTTTAATAATCCATCCCCTGTGTGTGGGTGGAAACACAGGATTTTCTTCTAAGGGGCAGAGTATGACAAGTGAGAGGGACGAGTCATTCTTGTGACCCACTATTTGGGGACAAAGTCAGGTGCCATGTTTAAGATGTCCAGAAGGTCACATGACAACATATCAGGTAGCCCCTGGAAAATGGACTGGCCTTTGCACATCAGAGACCCCACACTCCTTCTGAGGCTCCAAGAGAGAGGACCTTCTAGAAATTACTCCAGCAGAACTAGACTTTTCCAAGGTCCTCTGGGCCCATGGAAATTTGGAAATAAGGAGTTGCCACTGTGTCGAAGAATTAGGCATGTATCTCAATGATGCTTGCTTTTCAGTAACTGAAGAACAAATGGATTCTCCAGATCCTTTCTTCAGCTCATGGGGATGGGTCTCCCCACACTCCAGGACCCTACTGGAAGATTCCATCTGGCCCTGAAGTGTCTCCAGTTCTGCTCTATGTTCTTAAATTTTGCCATGTAAGGGCAGTCCTTCCTTCCTTCTTCCTCCCTCCCTCCCTCCCTCCCTCCCTCCCTCCCTCCCTCCCTCCCTCCCTCCCTCCCTCTCTCTCTCTCTCTCTCTCTCTCTCTCTCTCATCTCTCTCTCTCTCTCTCTCTCTTCCTTTCTTTCTTTCTTTCTTGTCCTGGGGCTTTAACTCAGGGCCTGGGCACTGTCCTTGAGCTTTTTCAAGGCAAACACTCTACTACTTGAGCCATAGCACCACTTCTGCTTTTTGTGTATGTGGTATCAAGGAATTGAACCCAGGGCTTTGTGCATGCTGGCTAGGCAAGCACTCTACCACTATGCCACACTCCTGGCCCCGTACAGCCCTTTTTACTTGATTGAATCATTGTTTATTAGGTAGGTCTTATGATTTTCAGGGGAATTCTAACTCCTTTGGTAAACGATCTTCTGGAAATTCCTTCCACAGAGCCTGACCTTTCCAAGGTCCTGTGAGGCCTTAGTTCCTGGCTCCTTTCAAAAGCCTGCACACGTGGCAAGGAGTGGATTGAACTTGGGCAACCCTCCAAGGCTCAGGTTCCTCTGCTGGAGAAAGTTAACACTTTAATAGCACTGTTTGCTGGTTGAGGGCCACCAATATATTGTTTTATGGGCTTTCAAGAACTTTTCTATAGGTGTGGAGAGGGCCTAGACACTAGCCTGGGTTGGGGTCTTCAGGCTAGGGTCCTGGCTAGCTATCGGGGGCTCTGCCCAATGCCTAGGTGCTAGCCTTGGGTGGGGGCAACAGGCTAGCAGCCTGCCTAGACATCTGGGCTTCACACTGTGGCTGGCCTAAGCTCTAGCCTGAGGTGGGAGCAGCAGGCTAGCTGTGCAGCTTGCCATCTGGGCTTCACCCAGTGCCTCCCCTACATGCTATCCTTGGGTGGGGACAGCAGGCTAGCCACCTGGCTAGCCATCTGAGCTTTGCCCAAGGCCTAGGCGCTAGCCTGTTGTGGAGGAAGCAAGCCAGTGGACTGGCTAGCCATCATGTGTTCACCTAGTACCTAGGCGTTAGCCTGGGGTCAAGGGAGCAGGCTAGCAGCCTGGCTACTCATCTTGTCTTTGCCCCAGTGCCTAGGTGCTCACCTGGGGTAGTTGTAGCAGGCTAACAACCTGGCTGTCCATCTGGGCTTCGCCCAAGGGCCTAATGGCTAGCCTGGGGTAGAGGCAGCAGGCTAGCGGCATGGATAGCCATCTGGGCTACAACCACATGGCAAGGCGCTAAACTGGGAGGGGGCAACAGGCTAATGGCCTGGCTAGCAATCTGGGCTTTGCCCAGGCCAGCCTGGGATGGGAGCAGCGGGCTTCGTCCAGTACCTAGGCTGTAGCCTGGGGTTGGGGATCAGGCTAGCAGCCTGGCTACCATTTTTGTGTCACCCAATGCCTAGGCACTAGCCTGGCATTGGGGCAGCAGGCTAGTAGCCTAGCTAGCCATCTGGGCTTCGCCCTGTGCCTAGGTGCTAGCCTGAGGTGGGGGTAGGAGACTAGCAGCCTGTCCAGCCATCTGGGCTTTGACCAGTGGCGTACCTTTAACCAGACTGGGGTGGGGACAGCAGGCTAGCAGCCTGGCTAGTCATCTGGGCTTCACCCAGTGGCGTGCCTTGTCACTAGCCTGGGGTGGGAACAGCAGGCTAGCGGCCTGGCTAGTCACCTGGGTTTCATCCAGTGCCTAGGTTACAGCCTGGGGTCGGGGTTCAGGCCCCTGGCTAGCCATCTGGGCTTCACCTAATGCCTACATAATATCCTGGGGTGGAGGCAAAAACCTAGCGGCCCCGGCTAGCCATCTGGGCTTCATCCAGTGAGGTCTCTATGTGCTAATGTGGGGTGGGGGCAGAAGGCTAATGGCCTGGCTCGCTATTTGGGCTTCGCCCAGTGGCATGTTTAGGTGCTAGCCTGTGGCGGGAGAAGCAGGCTCTCAGCCTGGCTAGCCATCTGGGCTTCATCCACTACCTAGGCCCTAGCCTGGGGTCCAGAGATCAGGCGATTGGTCTGGCTAGTCATCTGAGCTTCGCCCAGTGCCTAGGTGCTAGCCTTTATTGGTTGCAGCAGGCTACCGGCTTGGCTAGCCATCTGGGCTATGCCAAGAGCCTAGGCAGTAGCCTGGGGTAAGGGCAGTGGCCCGGTAGCCTGGTGGTTCACCTGGGCTTTGCAGAGTGGCTGTTCTAGGCACTAGCCTGGGGTGGGGCAACAGGCTAGCAGCATGGCTTGCCATCTGGGCTTCACCCAGTAGTTCCTTTAGACACTAGACTGCGGTGATTGCAGCAGGCTAGAGGCTAGGCTAGCCATATGGTTATCTCCCTGTGGCTCACCTCGTTGCTAGCCGGGGGTGGGGGCTGCAGGCTATTGGCCTGGTAACCATCTGGGCTTCACCCATTGCCTAGGTGCTAGCCTTGGGTTAGGGGGATCAGGCTAGCTCTGACTAGCCATCTGAGCTTTGCCCAGTGCCTAAGTTTTAAGCTGGGGTGGTTGCAGTGGGCTAGCGGCATGGTTGACCATCTGGGCTTTGCCCAGTGCCTAGGTGCTAACCTGGGGCTGAGGGCAGCAGGATACTGCCTGGCAAGCCATCTGGGCTGCTCTCAGTGGGTGGCCTAGGTGCTAGCCTGGGGTTTGGGCAGCAGGCTAGCAGCCTGGCTAACCAGCTGGGTTTTGCCAAGGGCCTAGGTGCTAGTTTTAGATGGGGGCAGAAGGCTAGCAGCCTGGCTATCCATCTGGGCCTCATCCAGTGTCTATCATTGGTGCTAGCCTGGGGTGGAAGTAGTAGGTTAGCAGCTTGGCAGACCACCTTGGCTTCACCCAGTTGCTGGCTAGGGGCTAGTCTAGGGTAGAGACAGCAGGCCTGGGGCCTTCAGGCCAGCTGGGCTTCTCCCAGTGGCTGGTCTAGGTGCTAGCCTGGGGTATAGGCAGTGGGCTAGGGGCTTTCCAGGCCACCTGGGCTTTACCAAGTGGCTAGCTTA